>NC_091570.1:40113636-40138636 GCF_042767895.1 Penaeus vannamei
GATCCTTTTATAATGGATCAAGGTCACATTTATATACTGGATCAAGGTCACATCGATGGGGCATTGTTTCAGCTACCAGAGGTCGACGGTACTGCCGGTTACTTTTTGGAATGCTGCTGCAAGTTGAATGCGTGATGCGAAGTGATCAACTGCATCTTGAATGCAATGGAAATCTTACACAGATCCAACTAATAGGTCATTATTAGAGAGTGTCCAAGTTTGAATTTGGAAGTGTGTGGATTTGTCATTGTTCAGAAAAAATGCATCTACTCTTGAGAACAAGGACTCCAAGGCCCTTCCTCGAGGTGATGCCTGACATCGAAATTTCCCAGGAGTAGAATGTTTGAGGCTATTGCCTAAGCAGATTTTCCAAATCGTCTATGTTATTATGTGAAGGAGGGTAAATGGATGCAACAGTGTAAGGTCGTGCCAAGCAAATTTTCCCGCCCTTCACTGCAGCTGCAGTTTCTCAAGTTGATAAACTACCTTTTCATAAGGTGTTTAGCAGCACCACTGTTTAAGGCCTGCCTAACACCTTTAAACTTTCCCTTACCAGCGTCTTGGGAATGTCTTTCAGAGGGACTTTCCACATGCTTCCTTTGAACAGACAGGATTCCTTTGTCTGGGCAAAGGGTGGACATGAGCCTTTGGTTCAGGGACAATCTGCTTAGCATTGGAGGCCCTTCTCTCTTTGAGGTCTGAGGTTGACCTGTAGTGGCAGTGTGAGTGAAAAGGCACACAGTTTCTGGAAGCTTGGGGCAGCTTGGGCATGTTGCCAAGTCAACTGATATTAATGCTTTATTTACTGTACCGCAAAATTTTGTGGTAGAATACATAATAGTTAATTCTATATACCCTCCCTTTTCTTATTAAGTAGAAATCAATAACATTAATAAACAATAAAAATATACGTGAGACAGAATCGAGACCACACGCAGTCTAACCGTGCTCTTTCCATGATTCTACTTAGGCCATAAGCCAATAATTTCCATTCTTTTCATATTTGCAATTTTCCTCTCTTATACTCCCTATAATAAATAATATCCTCAATCCATTCACTGATACCACCAGAACTGTCACCTACGACTACTTCCGTTACTGTATCCACGGACCATTAAAATAAGTAACCAATATGTCCCTTATCGACAAGGCAGGCTGTTCTCGTCCATTTCTCCACCATTTCTCCTCTCTGGTACATGGAGGAAGGCCAGGACTCGTCTGATTATCATAGATCAGCACAAAGTTATTTAACAGCTTCGTTCACAAACTTATCAAGGATTGGGATCTATAATATCAGGGTAAAACATGACTTAAAATACCAGCACTCAGCTTACCTGTTACATGGAGGAAGGCCAGGACGCGTCTGGAGAGAATCCGTTAAAATAATGAACTTATTGCTTTCCCCAAAATGAATTGCTGGTATTTAAACATGCAAACCATTTATAAATGAGTATTATAATATACTCTTATTTTGCTATATCGATGTGCCTTTAGATATATAAAAAAAATATAAACATGTTTCAGTGGCAGATATGTATTTTTGAAAATCAGACCCATTGCTTCTTTTAAAATGTCGAATGAATAATGATCTCGACACACACACACACACACACACACACACACACACACATATATATATATATATATATATATATATATATATATATATATATATATATATATATATATATGTATATATATATATATGTATATATATATATTATGTATAAATAATATATATATATATATATATATATATATATATATATATATATATATATATATATATATATATATATATATATATATATATATATATATATATATATATATATATATATATATATATATATATATATAGAGAGAGAGAGAGAGAGAGAGAGAGAGAGAGAGAGAGAGAGAGAGAGAGAGAGAGTGAGAAAGAAAGAGAGAGAGAGAGAGAGATACAATGCGATATATAAGAAACATTGATACTCTTATCTTTAAAAGAGATTTCCTTGTATTTTTATTCGAAAAAAAGAATCAGTCATGGGTCAATGAAGCTACACTTACATTAGAATTTTTATTAAATCCGAACATTATAAATCTACACATCTAAGCTAACAATTCGTGTTGTTCTTCGTCTTAAAGGTTAACGGAATCCCATGAGCGGTCGCTTGCCCTTGCACATGAGGCCAATCTTGTTTCCGAAGATTCCTCATGGCTATTTGGCATTTACTGAAATCGCAAAGAGCTAAGCCAAAAATGCGTATTGACAGTTATTGAAGTAGCTCTTGTTGAGGGACATGTTTGACTGCGTGTGTGTGATTGCGTTCGTATTATGAATAAGAAGTTTCAGCTGCCTTGGTCCTTTGTGTACTGTACATGATTTGTCGAAACTCTATTTTTTGTCTTTTTTATTTACGTAACAAAAGCTTAACTACGTACATATACTAAATGCATTTTAGGAACTTATCACATGCTTATAATGATTATTACAGTTGTTTGGCTTTTCTGGTGTATCTCATTTTCTTAGTCCCCTTTTCAATCTTATTTTCATTATCTTTAAAGATATGTCACCAAATGTTATCAACATTAACATAAAACAACAAAAACTAACTCCCCACGTCTTTGTTTTTTGGTAATTTTGAACTCCATGAAAAATTAATTCATCATATATTTATTACGTGTCCATGTAACACTTGTTCTCATATGCTGTTAATTAAAAATCCTGATCAAGTATGCAGTCTTTGCCTATCGAATACAAACATGATTTTCTTCACTATGACACTATACTATAAGGATAGACGGTCGTACAGATATGTTGTGATAGTTGGCAAAATGAAGAGAAAAAAAAAGTTTCTTTGGCACATAAACATCGTGTTTTCATTGTCTGCCGGACAAGCTATCGTCTTGACTCAACTAATGGGTGGAATAAAAGCAAAATAATGATAAAGTGATAATGGTAATTGCAGTAATGATAGTACTAATGATCATGGAATTATTATGATAAAACAATTAATAATAATGATAATAATAATAATATTAATAATATTATAATAATGGTAATAATAATAATGATGATAATGATATCAATAACAAAAATAATAGTAACAATGACAGTGATAATAATAATAATAATAATAACAAAAATGATAATAATAACAATAACAACATTAATAATAATGATAGTAATAATAGTAATAATGATGCTAACAATACTGATGATGATAATATTAGTAAAATGATAATAATAATAATATAATAATGATAATAATAATAATAATATGTTGATGATAGTAATGATAATACAATACTGTCAGTGATGCTGACAGTGCTAATCATAAAACTAATAATAACAAATATGATAAAAAACGTGATGTGATAATGATAATAATAATAAATAGTAAATAACAATAATAAAAATGAAAATGATTTTAATAATATTAATTATAATGATTAAAATAATTATAATAACATGTTAATGATGAAGATGATAATGATAAGGATAAAAATAATAGCGATGATAATGATAATAACAATAGTAATGATACTAATAATGTTAATCATGATAATCTTATTTTAGCAGTTTTCAGGAAAGACAAGAATAAGAAAACAGGAGAGATCAGTAGAAGTCACACCATTACTTCCTATTCCCTTTTGCCATAAAGAATATAATTAACAAACAAAAGGTAATTTCTTTACGTAGCAGATCAGTAGAGTTCGTTTGAGTTTATTTTCATTCTTGATATTCATGATCATATTTTTGTTTTCTTCCATTTTTACCCATACTTTGTTTACATTCATAGATTTATTTATCTGTTTTTTTATTGTCTTTCTTTCTTTTACTTGATTTATGTCTTCCAATGAACTCAAATTGTGTTCTACATTTGTTTTGGTCAGTCTTGTTCAACCCTGTTCTCCTAATCCAACCTGTGGCCAAGGAGCAACCTTGTACCAGGCCAAAATGTTCCATTTTTTTCCAGGCTAAAATGCCTGACCTTGTCCTCGGCGGACATTCGTCCTTCCCTAAAGAACCTGAACTTGATTCTTCTCCTCCGCTGGTCCCTTTGGGTCATTTCGTTGTCTATCATTCTATTTGTTCCCTCCCTGGTCGTTCTTTGCATGCAGTGATTACCTCTATCCATCTATTTCTATCTCTAACACTACATTTTTATCTCTGCCACCAGTTTGCCGCTGCGGTTTCTTAGAGATAATTTCTTTGTAAATTTTATTTATTCTTAACAAACTATGCTATCTTGTTTTATTTTGTTTTATAAAATGATATACATGATAAAAAATCAAGATATAAAAAGTCTAAAACGTAAAAAAAGATCGAAGAATCCTTTAACCCTTATGGGGTAAAATGAGGGGGATTCCGGCAGTTCCTAAGACACTCATGTGCTCATTCGGAAGGGAAAATGTGCTTCGCAATCCATCTTTCGCATCCCGTCTTGAGGAAGGATCGACAAACATTCGAAGCCGCTTCAGCTGTTCGTACCTTTCCGTACTCTACCTACGTTCCTTCACCGAAGAATCTTTCACGACAGACAACCAGACCGCGTTCCAGGCCCTGGGTCCCTCGGGCCCTGGGTCCCTCAGCCCCTGCGTCCCTCAGGCCCCGGGTCCCTTAGGCCCTGGGTCCCTCAGGTCCTGGGTCCCTCGGGCCCTGCGTCCCTCAGGCCCTGCGTCCCTCAGGCCCCGGGTCCCTCAGCGAGGCCAGAAGCAGCGCGGAGGAGCAGCTGCGTCTCAGGAGTCGAAGGTTTTGGCGTTCGAGGAGGAGTCGGGCCTCAGGCGTTGGAGGATTCGGTGCTGATGGTCGACTTGAAGCGCTTGAGTTCCTCCTTGATGGCGCGGATGAGGGGCACGGCCGGGTCGGACACGCGGAGGCCGGTGTCGGGGTCCAGGGCCTCGGTGCTCCCGTGCACGCCTGGGGGAGGGGGAGGGGGAGTGTAGGTCTCTGCTCTCTTCCTTTCTCTCTCTATCTATCTATCTATCTCTATCTCTCTCTCTTATTATCTAATAAGACATGAAATTGAAAAGAGTGTTTGACACAGTATACGCCGTGATAGTCTATCGGATGACAAAGGGGGATAAGACAATAAAAGCAATAAGATAATAAAACTAACTGATAATAATAGAACAATAAACTCAATGGAAACTCTTACCCGCCAGATTCAGCCCGAGTCGGTCGGGGCTGTTGGGCGGCATGTTGACGGGCGTGATGCTCCGGGCGCTGCGTCCACTGCCCGGGCGTCCGCTGCTCGGCCTCGCACTTGAGGGTCGTCCGCTGCTCGAGGGTCGCCCGGCTCCGGTCGTGGGATGGGCGCTGGAGGGCCGTCCGCTGCTCGCCCTGCCCGCCCCGTCCCCCCAGGCGGACACCGGGTTCCTGCTCTCCTCCAGGGGGATCACGCCCACCAGCTGCAAGGAGGGAGGCTGGGCGTGAGGGCGGGAGAGAGGGCGAGAGAACGGATGGTGTGTTCGAGTCCCACCAGGGGATCGGTTAACTTGAAATACATTTTTTTATGAAGTGTAATGGAAATATGTCACAACTAGGGATAAAGTTCCATTTAAATGAGTGGCGTATTAACAGAACACAGCCTGAAGTGTTCTCGGGTCATTCATGTAAGTCAGCTTTCCAACCTTACAAAATTCATCCAAGGGTCATACGTCACCTTAGCACAATGCGTTTTGTTCCCTTGCCTTTCCTTATTACAAAAAGTTCAAGAGAAAATCTACACAAAAACATCCAGACGATAAACCCTAACATTCTCCATGAACCAAGCATTGCACAAGGAACTAAGACAGTGAAAAAAGACCTGTGGTTCTCTCCACGACGGCGACGCGTGGACGGCGGCGACTGACCAAGGGCGCCCGTCGTCGCCTCCTGCGGCGCCCTGCTCCTCTGGCACCTCCGAATGGCGGCCCCTGGGGGAGCGGGAGGCGTTTCAAAACATCGTTAAGATGTGCGTATAGAAGCACCTATTCTCTAGGATTACGGGGATGCCGTTCTATAACACGTTGTTTTATTGTGCAGTAAACAGATATGGTCAGGATTTTCAATAGCAGAACAAGTATTACATGTACACACTATACATGAATTAAGGTGTTATCGAGAGAGGAGTCCAAAATTATTCAAAAACGATGATGTGGTGTATTACTTTTTCATTGTGTGTGTGTTAATTGTGCATGTTGTATATACACATTTTTTTTTTACATCAATCCTCATGTACATTTGATATTTTCCGTCAACAAAAATAACTTCTCAAAAGTGGCTAGGTTGTCAGGTACTGTTTATGCGGATTTTATTATTGGATAATACTACTCTACTTCATTTTTATCGGAGGCGAAGATACAGTTAACAGTTGGCGGTGGTGATGGCTGGCGATGATAATCATTTAGTAACATACAAGTTGATGAAAATTATGTGAAATATGATTGAAGTAATTCAAACATGCATTCCTAATATCATCTGCAAATCTCAAATGTCTCTTCGCCTCGATAAAGATAAGCAAATAAAACAGAGGAAAGAACAGTTCGAGAATACCGTTAAAATGTGGTTGTCTTGGGAAACGGTAACAAAACTTTAGTAAGTGTGCTTCTAAGATAACTGCACTGAGTGTTTGATGCTTCTAAATTTGACAACTGTGATTCGACGAGACGAGTGCGCGTGCGCGTGCAACACAGACAGGAGCCCTGAGTGTCGGGTATTCCTAACCTTATAAGGGCGTGGAAGCTTGCAAGGTTTGGATGGAAATAGAATTCGTAAATGAAGAGAGTATATTCAATAAAGTTTGCATCACTTGTCCAGATGGTGTATTATTGGTTGTATTTTCAGGATCTTGTGCGATTGAAACAAGGCGTGCAAATCCCCGAGAGTCAGTCAAGTACACAAACCTATCCCCATAATAAGTTCATCCATACCTCTGTAAGAAGGCCGCTGACCTTACGCGACCTTTGCGGCCTTGAGTGGGGGTCGTGAGAGGTGTGACCTTATCCCCGTGTCGTTGACCATTGAGCAGAGAGAAGGCGTCGTCCAGGAGGTCGTGGAAGCGACGACGCAGACGACGCACGTTGGGCGCCGTGCCGTCCGAGCTCCCCGCGTCGGAGGCCTGCGAGGAGGTCGTCGAGGCGCGGCGGACGAGCTCCTGCTGAAGGAGGGCCGGTTAGTTCTCTTTCGTTTCTCTTTCTTTCTAACGGTCTTTGTTCCTCCTTCCTGTTCTTGTTTACCTTTTCTATTTTACCTGTCTGTCTCGTTCTTTTTACTCTCTCTCTCTCTCTCTCTCTCTCTCTCTCTCTCTCTCTCTCTCTCTCTCTCTCTCTCTCTCTCTCTCTCTCTCTGTTGATTTTCGTACCTCTGATTTTAAATGTGGAAAATCAGAACTCTCACGATCACTTTACGAATAAACAGCGAGAGCAGTTTAAGAAGAACGTGCTGTTATACTGCAATAACTGTCTCTTCCTCAAAATCAAACTACCTGACCAATGCTAGAACCATGAAATAGTTTCATGAATGATTCAGATTAATTCCGAAATCCCAGCTGTTTATAATAACACATTCTTAATAGAAGTAAATACATCAACCGAGCGTAAACAGCAACCATGCACCATTCAGTCTACAGCCAATTGCAATTCAAATGCGAAGGATTCCTTCCCGAAGCCGACTGGCGCCAGCTCACCTCTCCTGACGAAGACGATCCTCCCGTCTCGTTGTCGATTCGAGCCTCCACCTGCGCGTCCTTCGTCGACGGCCGGAGGGGGGACTGCGAGGACTCCCTCAGAGGCGGAAGTCCTGCCTCCTCCCTGGTGTAGTTCCTGGGCGGGATGGGCGGCGCCTCAGGATCGTAGTCGTAGGACTGGATCTGGGACGGGGTGCCTTGGCCGTATCCTTCGGGAGGAGCCTTGGCGAGAGAGACACTCTTGGCCGGGCGGGGCGGAGGGAGGAAGCGAGGGAGGGACGTCCCCGGGATGAACTGCGCGTCCTGGTTCCTGTCGAATCCCGTGGGCGGCGGAAGGAGGGGCGGAGGCAAGAAGATCGAGCCGTGGTCCTTGCGCGTGAACTCGGCGGCGCCCTGGAGCATGTTGGCCATCAGCTGCGAGGCTGGGTCGTAGCGGGGGTCGCTGGAGGTCAGGTCGGAGTGGGTCGTGTCGTAGCGGGAGTAGTTGGAGTGCGACGGCTGGTACTGGATGTTGGCGGGGTTGGGCGAGCTGTAGACGGGCTCCTCGGCCTCCTCCATGCCGACGCGCCGGCCGGGCCGCTTCCAGGGGACACTGCTCTTCGGGCGGCGGCCGTCGGGCACCTGAGAGACGCGTGGCTGTAACTCTTTGAGCGATATTGCTTTTCCGTGTTCAGGGAAACGAGAAAGGTCCTGTAAATTTCTTGCTAGTGAAAATGTATGCGAATTGAGCAGAGAGCTACTTTGGATGTCCTATGGAATTCAAAAGACAGAAGAGACGGGGGAAAAGAATCAGAATCGAAGAATCAAAGATGATATGTCTTTCCTTTACCAACTACACGAATACTGGAAAAAATACTTAGGAAATTGTGTTCCTGTGAACGAGAGATTCTTGTACAGTGGAACCTATAAACGCATGCAATCAGGAAGCTCCTGGGCGCCAAACATCATCCTACCTCCTCTTCTGTGGTTTCGAAGTCCGCCTCCTCTCTGGGAGAGTCCTCGTGAGACTCATCGTCTTCCATTTCGTCCATAGAAGAATGTCTTGAGTGATCTGAAGGAAAACATAACCCTGATATGCCCTTCTTTGTTCCTTCGTTCATTCCACGTTTAATTACATTAGCAAAAGTAATGCGTCGAAAAAAAGTGAAATAAAGCCGCACTGTGAAGCAAAACATCAAAGTCATAACGTTCCCTCTTCAGTTAAAAATAAAAGGAAGCGTTTCACTCCATAGTATCTTTATTACAATCTTCACTTTACAGTGCACAGACGGAGGGTAGATTTCTGTAGTATGATATATAGCGTGTGGCATCTAACCACTAGGAAACAACGTCAGTTTATTTCACATTCCTTCTCTGCTTAGAGCTAAGTGCGATTCATAATATCCTGCATACTTTATGGATTATACAATCCAATATATTTCAGTGAAAATATAACGTAAAAAGTTACCTCTACTGACCTTTTTTGTCTCGGATGAGTAGCTGGTCGTGGGATCCCCCGGGAGAGGCGCGACCCAGCTCGCCTCCTGGAAACTGAGACGTCGAAGGGACGGCCGCGGCGTCCAGCTGTTAATGACAGGGGCCTGATTAGGCTTCTGATAATAAAGTGATTTGGTGATAGTGGATTATTTTCGTCAATATGTCATATTTTTGCTGTATTAAGCTCAGTAACATAGTCAATGTTCTTTGCTGGCTCTGGGTTGATGCTATAAAACAGGGGTGGCCAGCCTTTTGTGAGATATGATCTACTTTTTCTACAGGTTCCCTGATGCGATCTACCAGCCTAAGATTCAAACATATTCTATAAATGTATAATTGTATGTTGTTCAGACATATCCATCATTATGAATATAGATATAACTTATTCCCAGAAAAATAGAGAAATATAATAATCCAAGTATCATGAGTACTTGGATATGCAATTGCAGCTATTTGCTTCTGAAAGCCGAATTATTAACAGGTATAGTAGTGTGATCAACTTAAAACATGCTTGTGATCGACCAGTCCATCGCGATCGACTGGTTGGCCTCCCCTGCTATAAAAGATCAGTTAGAATGAATCAAAAATAAATATCTGTTGATTACTAAATCACTGACCTTCTCCTCTCTGCTGCCAGCATAGGCTAGGTTGAGGTGACCCGTGTAGGCGTTGGCGCTTAGGTGACTCCTCGGGGTCGCCGCCTGCGAGTGTTCACGACGGGTTAGTTGGAGTGAAGAGAGATAAATTAATAAAAAGAATGAAAAGTACAATGAGTGGAGTGGAATGAATAGAGAATAAAAGAAGGGGAATGGAATGCAAGGAGAGCAAAGGAACTTCGGAAGTTATCTGCTGTTAATTTGAGGGAGAGAGAGCGAAGAGGCAGAAAAAATTGAGAGAAAATACAAGAAATCTATGCACATCGAAGTTCACTACTTTCCCACACACTCACCCTAGTACAATACATCAAGCCATATTCCTATTCCACAAGACGATATCCATGTGGAGAAATATGTTTTGCAAGAAAGAAGGAAAAATATTTCCATTCTCAGAGAACCTGGGTGAAATATCCCCCCCTTCTCTATTTATCTTTCTATCTCTTGTCTCTCTCTCTCTCTCTTTCCCTATCTATCTATCTTTCTATCTCTCTCTCTATCTATCTTTCTATCTATCTATATATATACATACATATATATATATATATATATATATATATATATATATATATATATATATAGAGAGAGAGAGAGAGAGAGAGAGAGAGAGAGAGAGAGAGAGAGAGAGAGAGAGAGAGAGAGAGAGAGAGAGAGACATATATCTATATCTATATCTATCTATCTATCTATCTGTCTGTCTTTCTATCTATCTACATCTATCTATCTATCTATCTATCTATCTATCTATCTATCTATCTATCTATATATATATATATATATATATATATATATATATATATATATATATATATATATATATATATATATATATATATATATGCATATATATATAAATGTGTGTATGTGTATAAATAGCTAGCTAACTATCTTGTTGCTACCTCTATATAACACAATGACAAAAGAGTTTAATGAACTGCCACTGAACCTGCGAGTCCGGCTGAAGGATCTCCCTCTCCCTCCGGTGCCTCTTGTACACGAAGGCGGCGAGCCACACCACGAATACCACCAGCATCGCCGCCCCGATCACGCCGCCGATGATCCAGTAGACCAGCTCGCCCTTCTGCGGCGTCGGGGGCGCCCGCAGGTACTCTGTGGGGGTTGGGAGGGAGGGGGGTTAGGAGCTGCCATGTTGGGTTCCCTGAAGCGGTTTGTGGTATTGTTGCTTCTACTTTTATTGCTGTTATTGCAATTGCTATTATTATAATAATCGTATTATTATTGTTGTCGTTAGTAGTGTTATAATCATTATCTTTGTTATTGGGATTATCATGATTTCTGATGTCATATTTACCATAGATAATTATGAAATTGTCTCACTATCATTCTCGCCATGAGAAACGTTATTATCAATATAATTATCAATTATGATCATAAATCATTAGTAATAACACTTACTATCATTGTTATCAGTACTATAATCATCCTTCTCAACATCAAATTATCATTGTCTGAATCTTTAGTAAAACAGAACTCTAGACGTTACCTTCCGCTTTGACCACCACCACCTGGTCGAGCATGATCGCCATCTCCATATCATCGACGTTCGACATGTTCGCCACGGCCTCGCGGGCGAGGATGGGTTCCTCGTCGTCGAATACGGTGTAGATTAACTCTGTCGTGTCTGTCACGTTGTCGTACGTCACGTTATGGAGTCGTACTTTCACGTTCTCTGCCGTGGTCCGCTTCCTTCTGTTGAGGCCCGTCTCGAGGCGCTCCAGCGATGTCTTTTTCAGTAACGAAGACATGTGTAAGTTCTTTCTCAGAGGCCGTGTTGAGAATTTCGCATTTGAAGGCAAATTGCGGGTTGGTTTAGAACCTGGACGATGCTGTGATGCCTTTTCGTCGTCGCTGAGGACCGCTATGACCTTTCTTCGCATGAGTCCCGGAGACATGTCGTAGATTCTCTCGCCCGCACGAATGTCACGCTCCCTACGACGACGGCGTCTCAGAGGAGGTAAAGGAGTTGTGATGTCCGGAACCTGCCTCCTCACCCGGGCTGTGATCGTGGTGTAGTTCTCGTACGGGTTGCTGGTCGTGGGGTCGATGGCGGGCTCTCTCATGGCCGTATCTTTGGACGTTTCGTTCGAAGCCTCCGCATTCATTTTCAGCTTCTCTCGATTTAGCTTGTTTGCGCTCCGCCGGTAAGCTTCTCTATAGGCATCCGTTAGCAATGCCTCCATGCTTGCCCAGTAGAGCTGCGGGTCGTCGCTGGCAGGGGGACCTTCCAGCACTGTCCTGACCCAGTACCTCTGGTCTAAAGGCACCGTGGCGTTGTTGCTTGGGCTCGGCGGGCTTGGTTGCACGCCCGTCGTCAGCTCTGTTGTCGCGGTTATTTGGGGGCTTTTTGTTGTTGTCGGGGGCGTCTTGGTCTCAGTTGATGACGTGGTGACAGCTGTTTGTGTTGTTGCTGCTGTTGGTGATGCTGTTGCTACTGATGCTGTTGTTGTTGTCGCCACTGCTGCTGCTGCTGTTGTTGTCGTAGGTGTTTCTGTTGCTGTTGTTGGCATGGGTGTTATTGCTGCTGAGGATGACGATGACGTGGATTGTTCTGTGATCTGGGAGCTCTCTGGTGACGAAGTCATCGGTATAGTGGTTATTGGGTTCTGTGGCAGAGTGGTTAGTTCAGTCACTGACGAGGGAGTTGATGATAAATAATCAGAGGGTCTGGTTGCCACCGTCTCCTCAACCGAAGGGGTGAGTGTCGACGCTGTAACGTTAGACGGCTCACGCGTGGACGTCGGGAGGGTGAACGTCGTAGGACTTGTTTCAGGAACGTCAGTCGTTGCTCCTGCCGAAGGCTCGAGCGAAGGAAAAGACGAATCTCCGATCCCAGACGATGAATTGGTCGACGTCTCAACTGAAGAAGAATTAGAAGAGGAAGTAGTTACTGTAGATCCTGCCTCCGTCTCCTTGGTGCCATTGCCACTGTCGATATATATCACTGCGCCCTCGGTGTCCTTATCGACATGAGGCGGGGCAGTTGCGAAGCTTGGGGAGACCGTTGGCGTCTGGACTGGCCCTGGGAGAGGGGAGAAACAGTCTGCTGGGGAAGGCGGGGTCACCTGCAGACTCGGCAACACGCTGGTCGTCTCTATAGGCAGCGGAGTCGTCACCGGCGTCGGCTTGAGCGGCAGAGAGACGACAGACATGGACGACTCAATCCCGGACGAGGAGAGGGTCGCCATCGCCTCAGAGGGCGAGACGGCAACCGCGGTCCCGTTTTCGGTGGCACTGGACACCAGATTAACGGAGGTGACGGTGCCGGCGGGGAGGGTGGTGACACCATCTTCTTTTCCTACTGCAGAATCGTAGATTCCACCGCTAGGGTCTGTTGTATCTTCTGTTGTATTTTCTGCTGTGACTTCTGTTGTCTGTTCTATCGTCCCCTCTTCAGTTCCACTTTCTATCGTATATTCTGTATCAGGTGTGGCAATTCCAGCATCACCATTACTCTCCATACCACCGCTGCTTTGTGGCATTTCAGTGGCACTCTCATCACCATCTTTGCTTGGTATTGCTTCCCCGTCTCCACTATAACCATCACCACCTTCGTCAGTGAAGTTGCCGCCTCCGTTGGCACTGCCTGCAGCTGTGGCATTACCATCCTCTGCTTGGCCGTCAGCATCGCCACTGCTAACACCAGTGTCATCACCACCAGAGCCTACAGTAGTTGCGACACCACTTTCATCACTATCGGCAGATGCATCACTGCTAATTGTTGTGGTGACGCTGTCATCTTCACCACTCGTTTTTTCGCTGTCAGGCTGACTGCTTACCGTAGTTTCTTCACCATCATTACCTATAGTGGTATATTCACCATCAGCCTTATCGACGGAGCCACTGTCTCCACCGCCAGCAGCCGTGCCGTCACCATCACCGCTTCCATCACCGTCGCCAATGCCAGCACCACCTTCCCCAGCAGCCACAGAGCCATCCCCACTGCCGAGTGCAGGATCTTCACCACCAGCGCTTTCAACCCCAGTGTCATTAAAATCACCGCTTCCGAAAACGGCGTTGACACCACTGCCATTGTCATCACCATCAGTAGTCTCGTTGCTGTGACCACTTCCATCAACAGCGCCATCTCCACTGCCAGCAAATACACCGTCGCCACTGCCAACACCAGGGTCACCACCACTGCCGAGGCCGCCATCTCCACTACCAACAACAGAACCATCATCACTGCCAACAACATCACTATCGCCGGTGGTATCTATTGTGCCATCGCCGCTGCCAACAACACCATCACCACTGTCAGTAACAGAGTCATCACCACTGCCAACAATAGCATCATCGCCACTGCCAACAACGCCGTCACCACTGCCAGCAACAGCGCCATCACTACTGCTGTCATGGCCATCACCACTGCCAACAGTATCTTTACTGCCGCTGTCACTACCAACAATGCCGCTATCTCCATCACCACTACCAACAACAGCGCTATCGCCAGTGGTATCTGTAGTGCCATCACCACTGCCAGCAATAGTGCCATCACCACTGCCAACAAAGCCATCACCACTGCCAGCAGTAGTGCCATCACCACTGCCAGCAGTAGTGCCATCACCACTGCCAACAACGCCATCACCACTGCCATCAACAGTGTCATCACCACTGCCAACAATAGCGTCATCACCACTGCCAACAATAGCGTCATCACCACTGCCAGCAATAGGGTCATCACCACTGCCAGCAATAGTGCCATCACCACTGCCAACAATAGCGTCATCACCACTGCCAGCAATAGGGTCATCACCACTGCCAGCAATAGGGTCATCACCACTGCCAGCAATAGTGCCATCACCACTGCCAACAATAGCGTCATCACCACTGCCAGCAATAGGGTCATCACCACTGCCAGCAATAGGGTCATCACCACTGCCAGCAATAGTGCCATCACCACTGCCAACAATAGCGTCATCACCACTGCCAGCAATAGGGTCATCACCACTGCCAACAATAGCGTCATCACCACTGCCAGCAATAGGGTCATCACCACTGCCAGCAATAGTGCCATCACCACTGCCAACAACGCCATCACCACTGCCAACAACGCCATCACCACTGCCATCAACAGTGTCATCACCACTGCCAACAATAGTGTCATCACCACTACCAGCAATAGTGTCATCACCACTGCCAACAACAGTGTCGTCATCCTCAGCACTGCCAACAGTCGTAACATCACCATCACTGCCAACGAAAGTTCCATCTCCACTTCCTTCAAAAGGACCCTCACCGCCTCCGCTACCACCGCCATTGCCACCATCTCCACTTCCGGCAACAGTGCCACCACCGCTCGCGACGGAATTATTTCCCCGGCTGCCTCCCTCCCCAAATCCATCCCCATCTCCACTGGCAACAACAGTGCCATCACTCTCTCCGCTGCCAACACCAGCATCGTTTCCATGGGCGCCTCCCACGCCACTGCCGTCACCATCTCCGCTACCAACACCTGTGACATGCTCATCAACGCTGCCACCATCTCCACTACCAACAGCACTGCCTTCAATTTCCTCAATACCGATACTAGTGCCATTCCCTGCAGCTGTTTCCATGTCGGTGCCATCGCCATCACCAGCGTTTCCCTCCGTGCCACCATCAGCGTCATATCCAGCCGAGCCATTTCCACCGCCCGCGCCAGCCTCCTCGCTCACGCCGTCTGTGCCAGCAAGGGCCGTCGAAGTCTCACTCGCCGAAGGGCTCTCTGTGCCCGCCGTGCCCTCCTCTGCCTCAGTTCCTTCAGCTGGAAAGTGGGAGTCCTTGTCCTCTCCCTCCTTCTTTTCCTCTTCCTCCTCTTCATTTCCCTTCCCGTCGCCTTCTTGCTCGTCTTTTCCCCCCTTTCCCTCCTCTTTTCCATCTCCCTCTCCCTCTTTCCCTTCTTCAGGAAAGACAGACACCGAAGGAAGCGTTATCGCCGTCTCCGGGAAGCTCTCGCTCCAGTTCGTTGCGTTGGTGGCGACTTCGCCTCCTTCTTCTTCGTCGAGTTCGACTGGCGAAGGATCGACCGCCTCGACGCTGCCTGTCGTGACAGGATACCAGGGGGCGCTCGCAGAAGTGCTTCCTGTTCCTGGCACTCCCGCCGTGGTATCTGCAGGGTCTTCGTCTGGCCTTGGGGTGGTTGGCACATCGTCATCTTTGTCGTGCAGTGACGGCGTGGTCAAAATGTTATCGACCCCGTCTTCGGTGTCAGGGTTAGTGCCCTCACCTGCTGGTGTTGTGAGATCGAGGGTAATCCCTGTGTCTTCAACGAGTGGGCGGAGCGTGGCTGACTGAGTGGGAACTGCAGAAGGGAGAGCGGTTGTAGGCTCAAAGGCATCAATAACTGAAATATCTTTTTCAGATTCGCTTGACTCTGTTGTTACTTCCAGTGGTCCTTCAGCACTCCCTTGCGTCTCTTCGGTTACTATGGCGTCTACAACCGTTCCTCCTGACAGTGTTTCGTCGACAGGACCCGTTATTTCAGTGGGGCTTCGGTCGTCTTCCGTTGTTACGGTCTCTTCGCTGACTGTTGTCACAGCAACATCGTCGGTGGAGGTTGCAGCGTCCCCTGAACTTGTCTCATGCGTTCCACTCCCCTCGTGTGAAGTCTCAGTGGTATGTTCCGCTGAAGGTTCCTCCATTGTATTTTCATCCGACTCGCCCATTGACGGTGTTGGCATTATAGCAGTAAATTCGGTGCCAGGGACATCCTTCGCGGTTGTGGCAGGTTCTGGCTGTGACATCTCGGGGGTGAGTTCGCCCCAGTCCGTCCAGTCCCCTCCGCTGCCCCCATCCAGCGTCGCTGTAGGAGATGAGTCATCGAAGGACACAATCGAGGTCGGTTGGGTGTAGAAGGTCTCGCCCGTTGGCGGTTTGGTGTTAACAGTTAGAGATGGAGTGACTGTCTGGGACAACGACGGCGTCGCAGAAGGCACGGTGAGGGTGGCAGAGGGCCCGGGGTATTCGATGGAAGGCCGGACAAGATCAGTCGCATCGTAGCTGGACTCGTCGGGAGGCGACGGCGGGCTGGTTGTCGAAGGCTTCGTGGAGAAGAGCGTCGGCGGGGACGTGATGGTCTTCGTGACCGTGATGTAGTTCGTCTTCCCTCCCTTGTCATAGCTCTGCTCTTTACTGCTGGAAGAGCCTGGGATCTGGTTCCCGCTGTGGCCTGATTGCGGGTAGTCGCTCTGAGGCCGTTCGTGCACATCGGAGCCGTTCTTCGTGGCGCCCCCTTGCCCGTCCTCGCCCAGGTCCTTCCCTTCACCCTTCTGCGGGCCAATGTTCGAGCTCACTCCTTGCGAAGCAGATCCTTCGTAGAGCTTTGTAGGATTGATGTGTTCGGAGGAGGCCATGGTGGGTAGGATCGTGGAAGGCGTGAAGGGGGAAGGGATGACTGTGGTATACACTGTGGTGGTCAGGAACACAGTGGTGGTTGTGATCTCGTGGAACCAAGAGGTGTCGCGCGGCCGGTGCTGCCACTCCTCGGAGGGGCCGTCGCCTGCAACGAGATGGCGCATATATACTTACATGCATACATACATACATGCATATATACATACATACATAAAAATATATAGCATGAATGGATGTCACTATCAAAAAATAAGAACGTGTTACCCTTATCTTATATCACATCGCGTAAGCAAAAAGAGGTCTTCAAGAATAAAGTATAAATAGATCGATAAAAGATAGATAAAAGTCCTTTCCCATTACTATGAAAACGACACAAACCGAAGTCCTTGACCAAACTCGGCCTTTTTCCTCACCAGAAGCCATCCACAGGAAGAAATCTTCGAGGCTGTAGTCCCGCTTGCCCCTGCCCAGCACGCCGCTGCCCTCCGCCGCCTCGCCTTCCTCCCACCAGTCGCCGCGGCTGCCTTCCAGGGGCATCTGCACGAGGCCCACGATCCGCCTCGACGCCGGACCCGGGACCAACACGGGCGTCGCCTCCATCCTCAGGCTGTTACCGGGCTCTGCAAGAAGGACGTCGAGTGAGACACGTGCGTCTTGTGGCGGAAGACGGCGGTCGAATATACTGGGTCGATCGTGAGTATGCTGCGACTGTAGCATAAATAGTTTCGAAGCATTTTGTGTTGCCTTTCGCTGGTCTGCTCAATAGATGAATGAAAACACAATATGTGATTATCGACTCAGATCTCGACCGAAAATCCTGCCCCGTGAACTCTGATTCCTTCAGTTCCTTCGACGCCCTCTGTGACCCTCGGCCTCGAGTCCCGCCCACGCCCCGCATCGCCCATCGATCCAGCAGGCGAGTGACATCCGCCCACCCAATGGCAGGTTCGCTCACGGGGAACAACGGCCGTTTGCGTGATGTTGTGTCAGTGTGCAGAAATGTATTAAGGAAAAGGCATTCATCAGCAAAAGACCTGAAGGAGGCTCCATTATTATTATTATTATTATTATCATTATTATTATCATTATCATTAATATTATCATCATTATTATTATTATCATCATGATTATGGTTGCCATTAGCATTATCATTAATAACAGCATCACGATTATCATTATTACTATCATCATCATCATCATCATTATCGTTATCATCACCACCATTATCATCATTATTACTATTACTAAAACTACTACTACTACTACCATTATCATCATCATTATCATACGAGTAATTATTGTTTTTATTATTATTGTTATGATTATCATTATTATTATTATTATTATTATTATTATAATAATTATTATTATTATTATTACTATTATTATTATTATTATAATTACTATTATCATCATCATCATCATCATCATTATTACTATTATCATCATTATTTTTTATTATTATCATTATTATCATCATTATTATTATTGTTGTTTTTATTGCTGTTGTTGTTGTTGTTGTTGTTGTTGTTGTCATATTATGATAATAATAATAATAATAATAACAACAATAATAACAACAATAATAACAATAATAGTTATCATTATTATTATCATCATCATCATTATTATTATTATTATCAGTATCATTATCATTATTATTAATATTATTATTATTATTATTATTATCATCATCAGTATTATTATTATTATCAGTATTATTATTGTCATCATTGTTATTATCATTATTATCATTATTATTACTATTACTACTATTACCCAACTATTATTATCATTATCATTGTTACTATTATCAATATTATTACCATTGCTATTTTCAGTATTGTTATTATCATTATATTATTACCATCATCATTATTATTACCATTTTTATCATTATCATAAGAATCATCATTATTATGTTCATTATTTTTTGCTATCATTATTACAATGAGGACTAATATTCAGGAAAGATTAGTCTTAGAGACGAAGCAAAGAGAACAGATGATATATATGATTATAAATGAAGTTTCTAGTGTTCATTCAGAAGACTGATTAACTATGCAATATTTTGCACAGTGGAATGATCCATTTTCGTCCATACTTTTTCTACAGGGAATGTAAGCTGACATCCCACAACATAAATATTGTAAAGATGAAATAAAAGATCGACTGTTAAACCTTCCTTCCATGGATAAAATCGATCAATAACACAACTTGTCCTAATAAAAGGACAAGGCGGGTGATTGACATGGCTGATAGACACTTAGAAGTGAATGATAAACACACCATGATGTACGAGCTCCATGATAAAGACGGAAAAGTGAAAGGTTGTCGGCCTTGGCCAAAATCCTACAGGTGCCAGCATATGTTGCTCTGCCTTCGGGGTGAGTGTCCTCGCGTGAGGTGCAGGTGCGGCCGCGGCGACGGAGTGCACTTCGCTTGCTAGAGCCTTCTGGGTCTAAATCAAGGCTTGCGAGGTGTGTGGGTTAAAGGTACCGATCTGTTGTTCAGCATGTTGCATTACCTGTCCTCCTACGTACGCGGAAATGTATTTGTTTTAGAAAATGCAAACGGCTCTGTATCCACATACACACGCACACCCTCATATATGCGTATATCTATGTATCTATATCTATATATAAATATGGATTGATAGATATATTGATATTTGGGTGTGTGAGTGTGTCTGTGCGTATGTGTGTTTGTACGTATGCATGTAATACTAAGAAACTTCCATACTTTACTTTAACTTTCCTCTTTTTTTATGTGTTTTGTTTTACGCCTGTCCTTGCGAGGGTCGATGCCACGCCGCAATGTCGTTTTCGCCGTCGTTATCAGTCACGCAATCTCGAATCTAATCTTTGCGGCAAACAGCCTGGCTCGCTGCGATGACATGCGGCAGAGAGACTAACTACTTTTTTCAAGAAGGAGAAATGATGTTTGTCTGTGACTACTTGAGAAAGATAAGAATCCATGCATGGTAACACTAGATATGATATAATGTAATATGATGTAATTCAGTTTCATATAATACAATATAATGTAATAATGATAGTGATAGTAATAATGATTCTAAAAATAATGATGATAACAATTACAATGATAATTATAATGATAATAGTAGTAGTACTACTACTGCTACTACTGATAATAGCATTAATAATGTTAATGATTATTACCATTATGATTAAGATAATAAGAATAATAATGATTATCATAATAATGATAACAACAACAACCACAACAGCAATAATGCTAATAACAATAATGATACCATGAAACATGATGGTGAAAATAATAACAATGATGATATCAATATTACTACTAATGATGATAATGATAAAAATGAATACTTAGGATAGTAGGAGTAATATATATATATATATATATATATATATATATATATATATATATATATATATATATATATATATATATATATATATATATATATATATATATATAGGCAATACTAATTTAGGCATCCGCACTATATATACAAAGAAAAGTATAACAGAATTATTGACTAGTGTTCGTACTTGTCGGGGAAGTTAACAAAATTATAGGGACCTCACTGGTTGTGCTTTAATTGATATTCAAAAGAAATTTCGTTAGGTTACGTTACGTTACGTTAGGTTAGGTTAGGTTAGGTTAGGTTGGCTTAGGTTAGGTTAGGTTAGGTTAGGTTAGGTTAGGTTAGGTTAGGTTGGCTTAGGTTAGGTTAGGTTAGGTTAGGTTAGGTTAGGTTAGGTTAGGTTAGGTTAGGTTAGGTTAGGTTAGGTTGGCTTAGGTTAGGTTAGGTTAGGTTAGGTTAGGTTAGGTTAGGTTAGGTTAGGTTAGGTTAGGTTAGATGAGGATAGGTTAGGTTAGGTTAGGTTAGGTTAGGTTAGGTTAGGTTAGGTGAGGTGAGGTGAGGTTGGCTTAGGTTAGGTTAGGTTAGGTTAGGTGAGGTTGGCTTAGGTTAGGTTAGGTTAGGTTAGGTGAGGTTGGCTTAGGTTAGGTTAGGTTAGTTTAGGTTAGGTTAGGTTAGGTTAGGTTAGGTTAGGTTAGATGAGCATAGGTTAGGTTAGGTTAGGTTAGGCTAGGTTAGGTTAGGTTAAGTTAGGTTAGGTTAGGTTAGGTTGGCTTAGGTTAGGTTAGGTTAGGTTAGGTTAGGTTAGGTTGGCTTAGGTTAGGTTAGGTTAGGTTAGGTTAGGTTAGGTTAGGTTAGGTTAGGTTAGGTTAGGTTAGGTTGGCTTAGGTTAGGTTAGGTTAGGTTAGGTTAGGTTAGGTTAGGTTAGGTTAGGTTAGGTTAGGTTAGATGAGGATAGGTTAGGTTAGGTTAGGTTAGGCTAGGTTAGGTTAGGTTAAGTTAGGTTAGGTTAGGTTAGGTTGGGTTAGGTTGGGCTAGGTTAGGTTAGGTTAGGATAGGTTAGGTTAGGTTAGGTTAGGTTAGGTTAGGTTGTCTTAGGTTAGGTTAGGTTAGGTTGTCTTAGGTTGGCTTAGGTTAGGTTTGGTTAGGTTACTTTAGGTTAGGTTAGGTTAGGTTAGGTTAGGTTAGGTTAGGTTGGCTTAGGTTAGGTTAGGTTAGGTTAGGTTGGCTTAGGTTAGGTTAGGTTAGGTTAGGTTAGGTTAGGTTAGGTTAGGTTAGGTTAGGTTAGGTTAGATGAGGATAGGTTAGGTTAGGTTAGGTTAGGCTAGGTTAGGTTAGGTTAAGTTAGGTTAGGTTAGGTTAGGTTGGGTTAGGTTGGGCTAGGTTAGGTTAGGTTAGGATAGGTTAGGTTAGGTTAGGTTAGGTTAGGTTAGGTTAGGTTAGGTTGGCTTAGGTTAGGTTAGGTTAGGTTAGGTTAGGTTAGGTTAGGTTGTCTTAGGTTGGCTTAGGTTAGGTTTGGTTAGGTTGGCTTAGGTTAGGTTAGGTTGGGTTAGGTTAGGTTAGGGTAGGTTAGGTTAGGTTGTCTTAGGTTAGGTTAGGTTAGGTTAGATTGTCTAAGGTTGGGTTAGGTTAAGTTGGCTTAGGTTAGGTTAGGTTGGTTAGGTTTGGTTAGGTTAGGTTGGGTTAAGTTGGTTAGGTTAGGTTAGGTTGGTTTAGGTTAGGTTAGGTTAGGTTAGGTTAGGTTGGGTTAAGTTGGTTAGGTTAGGTTAGGTTGGTTAGGTTGGCTTAGGTTAGGATAGGTTAGGTTAGGTTGGCTTAGATTAGGTTAGATTAGCTGAGCTTAGCTTGGGTTAGGTTGGTTAGGTTCGGTTAAGTTGGTTAGGTTAGGTTAGGTTGGGTTGGGTTAGGTTAGGTTAGGTTAGGTTAGGTTGGGTTAGGTTGGGTTGGGTTAGGTTAGGTTAGGTTAGGTTGGGTTGGGTTGGGTTGGGTTAGGTTTGGTTAGGTTGGCTTAGGTTAGGTTAGGTTAGGTTAGGTTGTCTTAGGTTAGGTTAGGTTAGGTTAGGTTGTCTTAGGTTAGGTTAGGTTAGGTTGTCTTAGGTTGGCTTAGGTTAGGTTTGGTTAGGTTGGCTTAGGTTAGGTTAGGTTGGGTTAGGTTAGGTTAGGTTAGGTTGGTTAGGTTGGGTTAAGTTGGTTAGGTTAGGTTAGGTTGGTTAGGTTGGCTTAGGTTAGGTTAGGTTAGGTTAGGTTAGGTTAGGTTAGGTTAGGTTAGGTTAGGTTAGGTTAGGTTAGGTTAGGTTAGCTTAGGTTAGGTTAGGTTGGCTTAGGTTAGGTTAGGTTAGGTTAGGTTGGGTTAGGTTAGGTTAGGTTAGGTTGGCTTAGGTTAGGTTAGGTTGGTTAGGTTAGGTTAGGTTAGGTTGGTTAGGTTGGGTTAAGTTGGTTAGGTTAGGTTAGGTTGGTTAGGTTAGTTTACGTTAAGAAATTTCGTCGGGATTTCGGCAACATTGACACCGGCGCATCCCGCAGCGGCGCCGGAATCTCGTTCGGATTTTGCATTTTTTCAAAATTTTCACTTTTCATTCCACTATTTCTTCCGTGTGTGTGTGACCCCCCCTCCTTCAACCCCCAATTCTCCACGGGTCACCCAAGATTGAAGGGGATAGGAGAAAGAAATAATAATAACTAATAGGCGCGGCTGTCTTACTTAGATTTACCCCCCCCCCACACACACACACAGACACATATATGTAAATATATATATATATATATATATATATATATATATATATATATGTATATATATATATATATATATATATATGTATGTATATGTATATATATGCATATATAGATATATTTATGTGTGTGTGTATGTGTGTGTGTATACATACATACATATATATATATATATATATATATATATATATATATATATATATATATATATATATATATATATATATATATTATATATATACATATATATACACATGTATGTGTATATACATATATGTATGCCTATATTCTTATAAAGATACACACACACAGCTGTTTGTGAATATTCCCAAAGTCCAACCGAGTTCAAGGTCGTCCGCCAGCGACAGTCGATGAACATTCCAGGTCCAGATCAGTGAATGAAGTCCATCGCCTCGACGTGTTCGGACAAGAACCGGATTTCATCTTGCTGAATGCCTCATCAATAGCTTCTCTTATTTTTTTTTTTTTTTTTACAAGACATTCTGTGTTGTTCGTCTGCCGTTATTACTTTGATCTGGTTTTCTCTTTTTTTGTTTTATTTCTTTTATATGTAATTACACACAGACGTAGATTTCTCAGCGTGAAAAATATAATTACTTCAGTAAGGGATCACCTTTCCTGAAAATAAATTCCACATTTCGAGATGTTTTCACTGCCCATTCATGTCCTGCAAATATGAAGCGAAGCGAGCCGAGTCAGTTCATAAAATACCTTTCGTTTGCTCTGCGATGTTGCTTGCAAAAGGCGAGCCATTGCTCATTGCTCGTCGATAATCAATGCGCTGTTAATGCTGTGGATGCGACGGTATTTACGCTGAAGAGAGACCGATTAGACGGCTGGAGTTAAATGCCAACGCGGTCAGTGCTGTGCATGCAGAGAGATTGCTTCGTGACTTACTGTATGTGTCCTTCATCAGAAGCAATTGCACATGCATACACACGCACACACGCACACACATGTGAGTTTGCGCGTATTTGTGTAACATATAGTATATGTAAACACCAGTTTATAGTCTCGTCACAACCTATAGAGGCGCCCCAATCGTATACAATGTTCAAAAGTTTCACCTAAAAAAGGAACAGGTGAGGCTTTTGAGTTCAATGACATACCAGGCATTGCAGGACATTTATCGGGTTCATCGAAAACGTAAAATACAATCAGTGGTTCAGCTGATGGTATATAGTCATCGTAATTAAAAGTGCCTTTGCGTGTTGATGGCAAGGTCATTGACACCCGAGTAGAGAAGATAATGGCATTACTGTTTTAATGGGAAAGAGGGATTAATGGAAGAGGCAATGGGCACTTCTGGGCCAGTGATTAGGCTGTTGAGTCCGTTCGAGAAAATACATTTCCCTTTATAATTATGATTACTGTTTTTATCATTATATCTTTAATAAGGTATATTATTATTATCATCGTTATCATCATCATTACCATTATTGTAATACGAGTACCACTATTATTTTCATTATTATTATCAACATTATCATTTTTATCATCGTTATTATCATTATTATTGTCATTATTATCATCATTATTATTTCATCATTATTATTATTATCATTGCTATTGTTACTATTCGTATCATTATTATTATTATTATTATCATTAATGATAATAGTAAAGATGATGATAAGAAGGACAATAATAACAATGATGATAAGGATGATAATAATGATAATAATAATAATAATGATAATGATACTGATAATAATAATAATAATAATAATAATAATAATAATAATAATAAT
>NC_091570.1:40143636-40146136 GCF_042767895.1 Penaeus vannamei
AGATATATGTTTACAGTCATTAGCTTGATCTGACCATGTGTTATATCACAGACTTCTTTCGTGTTATCTATTACTCATTCTTTTATCTATCTATCCAGTTGCTTGTCCATCTGTCTCTTTGTTTAGTTATTAATTGATCAATTCATGTATTTATTCACCTATTTATTCTCATCTTCCTTCTTTCTTTCTTACGTCGCCTTTCCCTGGTCGCTCCCTCTCGCCTGGCGGTCCGAGCGGCGGGAGCGGCGACCACCTCCGCTTCGTCCTTTTGGAAACAAGGTCTTTTTAAGTACTTTTATAGACCTTGTTCGGAGGAGCCGAGAGAGGCGAGGCAGCAGGTTCACGCGCGAGTGTGCGGTCTTTCTCTTTCCCTTCGTGGCGACGGCAGCAAGGTCAATACAGGTTCGTATTTTCTTCGTCATTTGGGGAGGGAGACTCCTGTGACACGTGGCGGTCAATGGCATTGCTTGTGGGATATTTTGGGATTTCTTTATCTCTTTTATCATCATTGTTACATTCTCTCTCTCTGTCTCTCTCTCTCTCTCTCTCTCTCTCTCTCTCTCTCTCTCTCTCTCTCTCTCTCTCTCTCTCTCTCTCTCTCTCTCTCTCTCTCTCTCCCTCCCTCCCTCTCTCCCTCTCTCTCTCTCTCTCTCGTGTTTAACATGCGTGCGTGCGCGTGTTCATGTTTGCCCAGCGTATATAAAAAAAAAAAATAATAATAAAACATGTGGCAACCTCCCTCCGCCCTGCTCGGGACCGCGGCAACGACTGAGCTCCGCAATTATGTTGAATCTTGTGAAATATGACGAGTTAAGGACAACTGTAATATATTACTTTTACTTGTATGAATACTTTGGCACCTTTATCGCTGTCTCCATCTTTCTAGGTTATATCTAATCGATAACTATCTTGAAATGGATCGTTAATTACACCGTGAAAGTTGAAATCGCAGTTAATATATCTTTTATAAATATTTCAGTCAGTACTCTTCAACTAATATAACTTCTGTTGCTATTATCGTTTTTTGCTTTAGTAATAGCCATATTTGTATTAACGTTATGATGATCATGATAAAACAAATAATAGCAAAACAGTGAAAATGATAGTAATAGTGATAATAAAAGTAATAATAATCATAATGATGATTATAGTAATGATAATGATAATGATAATAATAATAATAATAATAATAATAACAATAATAATGATGATGATAATAATAATAACAACAATGATAATAATATTAACAAGAATAAAACGATGAAAATGGTAATAATGATAATGATAATAATAATGATAATGATGATAATGATTATAGTAATAATATTATTGAAAATGATAATAAAATAATAATGATAATAATAATGATGATAATAATAATAATAAAAATAATGATAATAATAATAATAATAATAATGATAATAATAATAATAATATTAATAATGAAAAAATAATGATAGTGATAATAATAATAATGATACTACTATTACTACTACTACTACTACTACTACTAATAATAATAATAATGATAATGATAATAATAATAATAATGATACTACTACTACTACTAATAATAATAATAATAATAGTAATAATGATGATAATAGTAACAACAGTGATAATAATATCTGCAAATTAAGAGCAGTAATGACTGCCAATCAAGAACCCAGACAGCGCCCGTGCCCTTTCGGCGCCCGTGCCCTCGCGTGCCAGCCCCGAGTCCTCCCCCAGGAGCCCCGCTGACACCGGCGGCGCTGACAACAGGTTGCTGAGGGCCCGACGGCTCAGCCACACCGCTCTGAAGCAGCTGTGGCAGAGCGTTCTGTTGCGGTGCCAAAAGGGGCGCGATGCCTCCTGTGGTTTGTTCCTGTTGGTTCTGCGTCTTTCGTTCGTGTGCGATGGAGGGATGGGCATCAAATACAAGAAATGATTGCAGTGAAAGGAATAATAAAGTATCAAGCAAATAACATGTTTGCTGTTACATAGTAAAAAATCAAGCATATAACATTGCTGTTACATAATAAAAAATCAAGCAAATAACATGTTTGCTGTTACATAATAAAGAATCAAGCAAATAACATGTTTGCTGTTACCTAATAGTAGCAGTTTTATGTTGGGTATTGACTGGCGAGGCTTCCTTGGCTTGCAGCGACTGTGAGGTTGTCTCGGAAAGTTCTGTGTGCATGAGGCAGGGTACCTTGGTATGAGGGTTGTGCAACAGAATGCATCAGCGTGCAATGGTATGTTATTCCTCTTTGTTACCCAGACTAGGGCTATTCGCAGGTTCGGGAGAGTGTTGTGACTGTTTTCTAAGTGTAGTGAAAGATTGTTCTTTTGTTGGCATTCTTCCATTTCTTCGTTGTTCTATTCTCTTTGTCATATTCGTTTTTGAAGAATATACCTTGTATTTCCTCATTTCTTTGTGTACCATTTAGAAATAAAAAATATTTGCAGGTTTAAATATGATTGTCTAAATTACCCTCTTTATGCGGTTCATTTT
>NC_091570.1:40157305-40159805 GCF_042767895.1 Penaeus vannamei
AAGAGAGGCTGAGTGCAGGAGGGGGGGGGGGGGTCGTGCACTGCGTCTTGTGGTCTTGCACTCACTCATTCACTCACTGAGTACTCATTCATGCACTCAGTACTAGACTACTCACTCAGTGACACATTCATACACCTCACTCACTCACATAATCACACACTATTTCACTCACTCACACTCACACTAACTCACACGTTCACTCACTAATTCCCACTCATTCTCTCTCTCTCACCCACTCACTCACTTCTCACTCACTCACACACACTAACACATACATTCACTCAGTCACTCACTCTCACTCACTTACTCACACAACCGCTCACACACTCTTTCGCTCATGCACACACTCACTAACTCACTCAATCACTGTCACTCACACAAACTCGCTCACTCTCTCACTCATTCATTCACACATTTTCACTCACATACTCACTCTCACTCACTCACACCTTCACTCATACACTCACTCACACACATTCACTCACTCTCATACTCACTCACACATTCACTCACATTAATACACTGACACACTCACTTTCTCACTCATTCTCATTCATCCACTCACACACTCACTCTTTCACTCATTCTCATTCATCCACTCACACACTCACTTTCTCACTCATTCTCATTCATCCACTGACACACTCACTTTCTCACTCATTCTCATTCATCCACTCACACACTCACTTTCTCACTCATTCTCATTCATCCACTCACACACTCACTTTCTCACTCATTCTCATTCATCCACTCACACTCACTTTCTCACTCATTCTCATTCATCCACTCACACACTCACTTTCTCACTCATTCTCATTCATCCACTCACACTCACTTTCTCACTCATTCTCATTCATCCACTCACACACTCACTTTCTCACTCATTCTCATTCATCCACTCACACACTCACTTTCTCACTCATTCTCATTCATCCACTCACACTCACTTTCTCACTCATTCTCATTCATCCACTGACACACTCACTTTCTCACTTATTCTCATTCATCCACTGACACACTCACTTTCTCACTTATTCTCATTCATCCACTCACACACTCACTTTCTCACTCATTCTCATTCATCCTCTCACTCACTCTCATTCATCCACTCACACACTCACTTTCTCACTCATTCTCATTCATCCACTCACACACTCACTTTTTCACTCACTCTCCCGCGGCCCCCCCCCCCCCCCCCCGAGCGGCCTCACAAACGAACCGAAGAATAATTCATTCTGGAGAATATATTCTTATATTCTTTTCTCTCTTCTTTTCCTTTATCCTGCTCTACTTTTTCTTCTATTTTTTCTGCTTTTCTACGTCCTTTTTTTTTCTTTTTCCTCTTCTTGTTTTCCGCTTTTGATTTCCAGCTCTTCGTCTTCCTCTCCTTTTTTTATTTGTTTACATTTTTTGTTTTCTCTTTTTTATTAGTGTTTTTTCTTCTTTTTCTTCTTCTTTTGCTTTTCGTTCTTTTTCTTCTTCTTTTGCTTTTCTTTCTTTTTCTTCTTCTTCTTCTGCTTTTCTGTATCTTTCTTCTTCTTTTTTCTATTCTTCTCCTTTTCCTCTGCCTCCTTATTGTTTTTCTTTTCCTTTTTATTCCCCTTCCCCTTAATCCCTATTGACGTCTTTAGCGAAAGCCACGACCGACTGGCCATTTCACGGCGAGGGATCACATTAGCATGCATTAATAAAGCGGCCGTTTGAGCAGCGGCTGATAACGGGGATTTACCGTTGGTCTGTTACGTGTTAATACATTTTTGCGTGTTGCGTCTCAGGTTATTGCGACCGTGTCCATTTTCTGTCTTTTTTTTCTAGTGAGGGGGGAGAAGAGAGGGAGAGGGAGGGGGAGGGGAAAGAGAGGAAGGGAGAGAGAGAAAGAGAGAGAGAGGGTGAGGAGGGAGGGAGGGAGAGGGAGGAGAGGAGAGAGAGAGGGGAGCGAGAAAGAGAGAGAGAGAGAAAGGGGGGTGGGGAAGCGAGAAAGAGAGAGAGAAACAGACAAAGAGGAAGGGGAGAATTAGACCAAAAAAGTTGGCATTAATGTTTTATTCTTTTCCGATACCATACAGATACATTGCAGCTTTCATCAATATATGGATAACCTTTTCGTCGACACGCAATGCCATGCCATATCATTAGTCAATTACACTATATATCTCCAGAAGACCCGAACTGCGCGAAAATGGCTGATAGTAAATAATACAGTAGATTTGTAAAGACAAAAAAAAAAGCTGTCGTAAGTAAATATATTCCCACTATAGTAAACATCAGAGTAATGGCGAAAGGCACTCCCTTTTATGGATGAGCCTCAATCCAAAGCCCGAACCCCATTTCCTTCTCGGCCTGACGGAGAGAAGGCTGCTCGGCGGGAATCGTGCCAGGAGCGCGACTGCGACCGCGGAGGGACCGGCTCCTGATGGGGGCGGAGACTTTGACTTTGACTTTGACAAGTTTATTGAGACAAAAGGTTACATCTCAAAAGGATGTGGTAACGTATGTTATC
>NC_091570.1:40162305-40164805 GCF_042767895.1 Penaeus vannamei
CAGCGCCAAATCCCTGCCTTTAACTCGCACGGGACAAAGGGCGAACGCTCGCGCTGTTTACCATTCGACTCGCATTTCCAGCGAGTCAGTTGGGAAACACACAAATCCATGCATACACACAAACGCCCTGGGCTGTCACGCCATTAGATACGTAACCTCGAAATCAAAAAAATAATAATAAAAAAGTTTAATAGAAACTAGAACCCATCGTGATTACACAAGGTTGAAGGGGTTTCATAAGGGATGAGGAGCTGTTGTGAAAGGGTGTGAGAGAAGGGGAGGTAGAAGGGTGCAGGCGGAGAGGGAAGAGAGGTGTGTGCAAGGGCGAGGTGAAGGAGGAGAGGGAGAAGGAGTTGTGCAAGGGATAGGAGAGGGCAAGGGAGGGATAAAGGGAAAGGGAAGAGTTGTGGAAGACGTAAAAGGAGTGAAACTGAGGTGCTTGCGGTGAGGTTAGGGGAGAGGGAGTTACGGGCTTTGATTGGGGTTGCGGCAGGGGCGGGAGGGAGGAGGAGAGGGCTTTTAGGGTTTCGAGGCGTTGCGCAAGTGTTACGGGCGTGGGCGTGGGCTGCAGCGCCGCGGGCGGCCTCCGAGCGCCGCCTAGCGCAGCGAGGGCGCTTCGCCGGCAGGGCGAGCGTCGCCGCGTCGCCTCTATTCACAAGAACATCCGCCCATTCTGAGTCCATCTCACTTCCGGTTACGAGGGAGAAGTGATGCTGTGGGTTTATCTCCGCCGATTCTCACTTCCGCTTCCGCTAAGGTGTCCCCTCCCTCCCTCTCCCTTCGGACACCCTCCCTTCCCTCACTCACTCCCTTCCTCCTCTTTTCCCTTCCCTTGTTCCTCCTCTCCCTCCTCCTTTCCTCTCATCGAACTTACTCCCCCATTCGTCTTCTCTCTCCTCCCTCACTCTTCCGTTCTCCCTCCTCATTCCTCCCTCCCTTCCCTACCGTCTCCCTTCCCCTTGCGCCTCTTACTACCCCTCTCCCTCCTCTCATCCTCCGTCCCCTCCCCCTCCCCTTTCCCCTTCTATCCCCTCCCCCTGCTGTCGGTCTCCTCTCCATTTCCCTATCTTTTCCCCTCCCTCCCGCTCCCTTATTTCTCCTTCAGTTTCTCTCCTCCTCCCCTCACCTTCCCTTCCTCCTCCTCTTCAATCTCTTTCCCCTCTTCCCTCGCTTCATCGCACCCACTTCGTCCTTCTTTCCCTTTCCCTTCCTCTGCTCTTCCTTCTTCCTTCTGCTTTCCTCCATATTCGCTCAGTGTCATTTCCCTTCTCCCCTTAGTCCCAATCATTCTCCCTCCTTCCGCCCCCTCTTCCGTCTCCGCTTTCTTTCTTCCAGACTTTCTTTCTGTTGCGGGAAAGATGGATGTTTGTCGGGCAGGTATAAGGCCAAGGAAAAAGAATAAAAGTGTGAAACAAGGGAAAAATATGAGAAACAAGTACAGACTCGATAGAAATGGGAAAAACAAACATAAAGCGACATGTATGAGTACAAATGCAGCAATAAAAAATACAACAGACAGGGCATCATGATGAACTTCATTCGGAAATGCGATTCCCGGAAAATAGCTGTATATGAATCATCTATTTTTTTTTCTATTTACTCTCTTCTCAGCGTGTGCATATGTATATGCGTATGTGTGTGTGCTGTATGAATGTATTCATCCATCATTTTTTATTTTACGCATGTTTTTCTCTTCCTGACCTTATCGTTGTATTATATTTTTTTTTTTTATTAAATTATTATATATAATTTATAAAAAAAAATATTATAAATAATTTATTAAATTTTATCATATATATTTATTTTATTATATATAATTTTTTATAGCAGGCATTAGTAGCAATACAACATACCAAACGTTTTAGTAAGCATGAGCAGGTCCGCAAGCGTGTCCGCGTGGCCAGTGTGCGTTGTGTACAGAACATACGCCTGTCTATTTGTGTGTCTTTGGGTACATACGCGTGTGACAGCGCATGCCTACACATGCATTATATGTACATCATACGTGCACGCAAGAGTTTATAGACAGACTAAATATTTTCAGCTCATGTCCCTCCACATGAACGCTACAGCCCACGCAAAGGGAACACGCGGCAGATCAGGCTGAAGTTGGTGTTCGGACAGAGGTAAGTGACCTTCACACGGGTGGAGAGGGGGAAGGGCAGAGGAAAAGGGGAGAGTGAGGGGGGAGGACGGGAAAGGATCAGGAAAGAAGAGAAGGAAAAGGAAGGGGAAGGGAAGAAGAGAGGGGAGAATGAGAGAGGAGGAAGGGAAGGAGAGAAGGGAAGAAAAGAGGAAGTGGGAGAAGGTCAGGGAGGGGAGAGGGAGAGCGTAGGAAATGGGAGGGGAAAGGAAAGGGGAGAAAGAGAAGGGGGTGAAGGGGAGAAATAGAAGGAGGGGAAGGGAAGAAGAGAAAGAGGGGAGGGAAAGAGAGGAGAGGGGAAGGGGAGGGAAGGAAAAGGGACACGGAGAGGGGGGAAAGAAGTAAGAGAGGAAATGG
>NC_091570.1:40194677-40207177 GCF_042767895.1 Penaeus vannamei
TGCATACCAAGCCCTGAGAAAGCTGAACTCCAAGCCCTCTTCACAGGTGATAGCAGTTTGCTTAGTAAGCGGTCAGATCGTTTCAGATCCTGTTGCGGTGCGGGAACGACGAGCTGAGTATTTTGAGCAGTTGTATCAGGTTTACCCACCAACAGTTAACTTGGATGCGGGGAGTGCCGAGATCCCGTTGCCGGACCCACCCATCAGTGAGGATCCTCCCTCCCTAACTGAAGTTAGGGGGGCGATCTCCAAGCTGAAGAGTGGTAAAGCAGCAGGTATCTGCGGCATACCAGCTGAACTGTTAAAGGTTGGTGGTAAACCTATGGCGCAGTGGTTACATTCTGTCCTGGCTGCCATCTGGCAGTCCGGTACCGTTCCTCCCGACCTGTTGATGGGTGTGGTCATCCCTCTCTGGAAGGGGAAGGGGGACTGTTGGGACTGCAGCAATCACCGAGGCATCACACTGCTCAGTATACCCGGAAAGGTTCTCGCCCACATACTTCTGAGACGTATCAGAGACCATCTACTGAGGCATCAGAGACTGGAGCAATCCGGATTCACTCCTGATAAGTCCACAATAGACCGTATCCTTGCGCTTCGAGTCATTGTAGAACTCCGCCGTGAGTTCGGGTATGGGCTGCTTGTAGCCTAAATCGACCTCAAGAAGGCGTTCGATATGGCGCATCGGGATTCACTCTAGGAGATCCTGAGACAGAGGATTTCCAACAACGATTAATGGACTAATAGCAAGCCTGTATACTGGTACTGAAAGTGCTGTAAAGTGTGGTAGGGACCTGTCGAGCTTTTCTTTTCAACATTTGCATGGACTGGATACTGGGTAGACCTTCTATTCAAAGTGGAGCAATGCTGGGCAATATCAAAGTTACAGACCTTGCCTTTGCTGATGATGTTGCTATTCTATCTGAGTCTTTGGAAACCTTAGTGGTGGCTCTGGATGCATTTAGCAATAAAGCGAAACCCTTGGGTCTAGAGGTCTCCTGGACCAAGACCCAGGTCCAGGATTTTGGGGACTTGCTAGGAGAACCTGTTCATTCGGTACGTGCTTGCGGCGAATACACTGGCCACAGAGAGCTTTACATACCTTGGTAGTGTAGTTCATAACTCTGGGCTGTCAGACCAGGAAGTCAGCAGACAGATTGGGCTGGCAGTAGGGGTCATGAACTCTCTCAACAAGAGTATTTGGAGTTGTCAGTACCTGTGCAGAAGGACCAAGCTACGAGTTTTCAAGGCTCTGATAATGCCAGTTTTGTTGTACGGTAGTGAAACCTGGACATTATCCTGTGCCTTGGAGGCTCGTCTTGAAGCCTTTGGCAATAGGTCTTTGCACCGGATCATGGGGTACTGTTGGCGGGACTATGTGTCCAACCAACGGTTGCACCGTGAGACTGGCACAGGACCTGTTATCTGCACAATCCGTGATTGCCAACTCTGGCTATACAGCCACCTGGCTCACTTTACTGTGGAGGCCTATGGGACGACCTAGGAAGTCGTGGCTTGGGTAGATCGACCAAACCTGTCGTGAAGAACTAGAGATGGGCCAAGTCCCTGCCTGGCATCTTGCCATGAGGGACTCTCGTAGGTGGAAACAAAGGGTGGATGTGGCAATGTGCCCCAGTCAGCGTTAGCCCCTTGATGATGAAAATGAATGGTTTATAAACTTCAGCTTAGTCTGGATTTGACAGGGTCTTCCATTAAAGACTCGCACAAGTTTACTTTAGCCGGTAAAGGTGGAAGTGTGGCATCAGTGTGTTTCAAATCAGAGGCAAAGTTTTTCTTTCTTTCTTTTCTTTCTTTCTTTTTGATATTTTGTCCTGCAAGGGCATAGACCAGGAGCCCACAGGGGTCAGCCTAGCTGGAAAGGTAACAAAATTAGTTGTGGCCAGCAATGATGTATATACTTGGAAAAACAAAGAAATGCAAGTCTACCGGTCCCCTGCTGGTGGGTGTGGTACACAGGGGCAGGATAATTTATGGAAATTTTGAGCTAGCTTACCTCTTGTAAGTAACAAAGAAAAACAAGTCAAAATGTAATAAGCATAGTGTATTTGTAATGACCAGTGACAGACATTTTTCGTGGTGGGGTACCCCAGCCAGAGCGAAAAAGGGACACCAAAATATTATGCTAGATCAGCTCATGGGGTAACAACTTGAAACCAATTTCAAATTCATCTGTAAGGCTCATTTTATCAGAAATAAGCAGTGACATACATTTTCAGTGGTGGGGGGTCCAAGCCAGACACCCCAAAGGTGCCACACCCTGTTAAAAGTTTTGAATGTTCTCAAATTAAAATAACAGTACTGGTAATATTATTGATAAAAATGATATTTTTGGGGGTCATGAGTTAAAAGTTTTGAATGTCCTCAAATTAAAATAACAATACTGATAAAAATAACAATAATGATAATGATAAAATGATCACAACAATAATAACAATGATGATACAGGAGATGAATAAAACAAAATGATAATAATTCTCGGACATCATAAAGAGATTTGTAGCCTGCAAAGCTCATTAATCTCGTTCTCGTGTGTTAAGTATGGTTTAATGAACGATGCCACCAGGCTTATAGGGACAAACATACTGCCTACAATATCTGGTCTCCATGTTTGGAGAATTATGTTGCCATGTGAAATATAGCAACTAATGCTTATTCAGAGGCTATATCAGAATATAATGCTCATTTGAAAGAAGTTCTCTCATAAGGGACACAGCCTTATAAATGGCAGTCAGCACTTGGTGTTGAGTCCTCCATTCCTCCTTTAAGTCTGATGGATACTTCGTTAGCAGAATGCTTTAATCCAAAACTAAATTAAAAAGATATTGAACTTCCTCCTTCATGTCCCCCATTACCATGCCTTAATTAATTTGCTTTTTCAAGTATATCTGTTATCAGAATTAGACGAATATGGTGGAGTACTCCTAAATTAGCTGGTGTTTTGGTAATATTACCCCTATTCCCAAGGGCCCACTAATGTTTTCACCTGCTGACTATAGGCCCATTTCAGTAACCAATTTTATCTAAGGTTTTTGAACATTTGCTGGTAAAATATCTTTCTATATAGTTGAGACCGGTTCTCCCAGAGACTCAGGTTGGTTTTAAAAAGGGTCAATTTAATAAATAAAATTGTAATAAAATTTTATTAATCATCTGTTAATCTTAAAGCATTGTTACTCTCCCTCCCACTATACTAAAACAATCCATTGATATGGAGTTTCAAAATATAGTGTAATAATTAGCCATAAGATTAGCTATTAGTATATATCATAACATTTGCCTTCATATCTCTTTGGTTACCTATTCTCAGCACACAAAAATCATATTAAAAATATGCATATCAAAATTATAAAATCAATTTGAACAAATTTAAAATGCCAAATAATGAAAATTTTGAAAGAAAGATCATATTCTATTCGTACCACAAGTTCAGATTGTCCTGAAAGAAAAAAAAAGTAGCAAACACAAATATTTATGATGAATATCCAGCTATACATAGCAAGATCAATAATATACTACATATTTCAAATACATGGAAACTGTACACTTTTTTCATCAATGAAATACACTCTATTGCAGCTAGAGAAAAAGAAAAAATTAGAAATTTTGTACATTATATCTCTTATCATCAGCACAGAGATCATATAAACATAAACACAAAAACATACAATCATAGATATAATTATATATTTCATAAATAAGACAAAAGACTTGGCTGTTTAATTTCTTTTTCTTTCTTTCTATCTTTCTTTTTTCTTTTACATTAGCCAGCAGTTTCGAACACAAATATTAATTTAACTGACTTACAGAAAAAAAAAGCTTTAATTTTTCATTCCAAAAACCTCTGCAGGCAAAACTTTGCCTACAATTGCTGACATAGAAATCATCATAAATCTAGTGAAAATACACATTTACTCTGTATCACATAATACTTTCAACAATAAAGTGTTTAAGTCACACATTAACCGCATTTTGGTTAGCACAGTTTATGTTTATATTGTAGAATTTACAGATACAGTCTCCTTCGTTTGTAAGACAATGTCTTTGAGTGCAACAAAAAGCAATACATCTCAATATTTTTGAATGAACAGAATGAACAATATGGTCATTCTGAAATGTATGATTAATAATGTATGATATTGTTTTGCTTATTAATGAACAGTATGAATGAATTATTTTTAAATGTATAATGGTTGATATTCTTTCACATGTAAATGACCAGTATGTACAATAATGCTGTTATATGTATTTATATGTATTTAATATCTGTAAATGTATAATAAATGACAAGTAAAATGAATGCACACAAAAGCATAATAATGGAACAGAACGATATGAGCAAAGCTGTTTCAAAGCAGATGTTTATTCGGAGAAAAATGGTTTTAGGTTAAAGCTATGAACAAGAGAGGATTTTGGTAAATGACAACATTTGGTAACTCATTTGAGGAGAAAAAATGGAAGACAGACATTTTTGAGAAATTTTGATATTGGCTTCAAAGAAATGTGAATAGATGTAGCTATTATTTATGAGTTAATTCATGAGGGTATCTTCTGAGAAAGGGACATGAGTTTTGGAAGGTGAACACAGAATGCAGAGAAAAAACATGAACATTTAATTGTCAAATATATATATAATATATATTATGCTTCCAAAAACAAAATCATAACAAAAGAAGGGAAGTGCTGAAGTCTTAAGAAACCTTTGAATCTCATTCCTTTTCCTAATCTCCTGTTCCTTTCCCTTTGTCTGTGTCTGTTCTCTTCCTTGCTTCTTGTCGAACACACCTAGGACAGAGGCTGTTCCTTGAGGTGAAACACAGGTGGTGAAGAACTGTTGAGCATCCAGCACACACAACTACACCACCATCAAAGGGAAAAATGATCTCACTCACATCACAGATTTCACAGATGTAACCTTTTCCTTGGCAAACCTGCAAAGAATAATACATAGTCAAATATTCATACAAACATGTGTGCATGCACGTGTACACACACACACACACACACACATGCACACAAATATGCATACAACCAAGATATCATCATCATCCCCAGTTATATACAAGACATTATCAATATTAATCAGTATCACAATTAAAAACACACTTTACAGAACTTTACTTTAACAAAATAATAAAAAAGATTTAGCTCCAAACTTACCAGGCATTCATTCTTTATATGAGTCAAAAAGTTCCCATGTATCTTCTTGAGGTAGTCAACCAGCAGCCCGGAGTTAACATCTATCAAGTCTTGTAAAGAATACATATGTGCATTCTCCACAAAATGTTGCCGCTCTTCAAGTTGTCGCAGTATCCGAGATTCCTGAGCTGAGCGACAAGTGCTGAGGTATTGTTTCATGGTAAGCAAGTCCTCTCTTAGTTTCTGTAATAATATGAAAATAGGTGTAACATTAAGAATTTTAAAAATGCAGATGCCTGTACATTCCTTGAAAATGGATTCACATAGAGGTTATATGCCTACTAATAAGGAGGATTAAAGACCGTGGGAGCTAAAGCCAATTGCCATTGAGTATGCAAAGGATAGATCAAGTCAAAGCCACAACAAAATGGCATGATAGCATAATGGCTTGCTACTGGTCCACTTGGATTGTCTCAGCCCTATTCTCATGTCTGTCGGTGTTTGGCAGGAATGATTCATCTGTTAATTCCTCCTCCTCCTTCTCCTTCGCCTTCCTTGATGGCTTGTAGTAGCTATTCTAAACTTTGTGGCATTCCTCAACAACCATTTGATGTATCGCACTGAGAGAAATATTGTCTTGCAAGAAAAATCAATCTCCTCATAATCTGAAGAACATATATACCCTTCCTCTGTACTCTCTCTTTTTCTTCCTTTTCCTTGCTTTTTGATGCTAGCATATCAACACAATTACACATAAACACCAATTTCTTGTGTACCTAATAAGATAGAAGCTTAATGTGCGAAGGAAAATTAGACTTTACCCTCATTCACTATTCTCAACTCTGATGCTCAGCAACCATTAGACATTTATCATTTATCTCCAGACTCAAAAGATCAAATTTACTGTTTGTGAAAGCTTGGCCATTATTGCAGATGGGGAAGAACAGCTGAAAGATTGTGTTTTTTATGGGTTAACTTGTAAATGATATTTAATGATTTCCAAATAAGTGAAAAAAAAAAACATATTTTATAATCAATTTTCTTATTTTACTATTCCTTTGTCACCACTGCAGCTGGCTGAAATCCACAGAAATCCATAATTTCTTGAAAGTGAATTTGAAAATTTATATATCTTTAGCAAACTGGTCACACTTCCATTTTATAATCACAATTCAAATCTTAGAGTTCCATAACATGCATACAGCTAAGTTAGACTAATTCAATTTCACTTTACATTCAACAACACCAAATACTTACATACCTCCAGTCAAATCCAAAGCCTACACTTACCTTGACTGTACTGAGTTCTTCAACAAATTTGAAGAGATGCGGATTCAACTTTTCTAGATGCAGCACCGGCTTGCTTTTCATCAGTAGAAGGAACTGCTTTGCTTGCCGACTCACGACTCTCTCTTCAAAATCCCAGTTGTGGATAACCCTTGCTGGCAGGACTTGACGTGAATTCCAGTGACAAGCAGGACAGTAGTAAAGCCCAGTGTAGTCACACTTTCTGGGCTCACACCAGGCGTTCTCTGCAGTATTTTAATTTGGGTTTTGAAATGGAATAGTGGAAAGTAGTTGATTTAAATACAACAATCATCTTTAATATGCTATACTGATAACCCTAACATTCTAAAAAAGTATTCATTCTGATAAATAAAAAGTGAAAAAATAACATTATATAAGAAAAATTATGAATGAGTGTATGTATATATGTATATATATATGCATATACATAAACATATATCTATCTATCTATATATCTATCTATATATAGATAGATAGATAGATAGATAGATAGATAGATATAGATATAGATATATATATAGCGTGTGTGTGTGTGTGTGTGTGTGTGTGTGTGTGTGTGTGTGTGTGTGTGTGTGTGTGTGTGTGTGTGTGTGTGTGTGTGTGTGTGTGTGTGTGTGTGTGTGTGTGTGTATGTGTGTGTGTGTGTGTGTGTGTGCGTGTATGTGTGTGTGTGTGTGTGTGTGTGTGTGTGTGTGTGTGTGTGTGTGTGTGTGTGTGTGTGTGTGTGTGTGTATGTGTGTATGTAAGTGTGTGTGTGTATGTAAGTGTGTGTATGTAAGTGTGTGTATGTAAGTGTGTGTGTGTAAGTGTGTGTATGCAAGTGTGTGTATGCAAGTGTGTGTATGCAAGTGTGTGTATGCAAGTGTGTGTATGCAAGTGTGTGTATGTAAGTGTGTGTATGTAAGTGTGTGTGTGTGTGTAAGTTTGTGTGTGTAAGTTTGTGAGTGTGTCTAACTGTGTGTGCGTGTGTGTGTGTGTGTGTGTGTGTGTGTGTGTGTGTGTGTGTGTGTGTGTGTGTGTGTGTGTGTGTGTGTGTGTGTGTGTGTGTGTGTGTGTGCGTGTGTGTGTGTGTGTGTGTGCTTATAATATACATATATATATATATATATATATATATATATATATATATATATATATATATATATATATATATATATATATATATATATATATATATATATATAAATATATATATATATATATATACAAATACATATATATTTACATTTACATTTACATTTACATTTACATATATACAAATATACATGTAAATATACTTATACTTATACATATACAGATACACATACAGATACATATAATTATACAGATACATATAAATATGTATATGTATATGTATATATATATATATATATATATATATATATATATATATATATATATATATATATATATATATATATATTTATATTTATATTTATATATATATATATATATACATATATATATATATATATATATATATATATATATATATATATATATATATATACATATATAATATTTAACTAATTTAGAAAATGAAAAAGATTTACGATGTATGTGCTTAGCCACAGCACAACATGGCTGAAAGACAAACAGTTACAAAAGAATTGGTGCATAACATAAAGAATTATAAACTAGAAAACTGCAATGTAGTTTTAAGCACCATATATCCAAGCATAATGAGGCAACTGATGGAGGAAAAATTCTCTCTTCCTGTCTGAGAGGTTTGGTGCAAAGATTTCAGTAATTAAGTATGAACACAATTAGAAATCTCAACTGGGACTTCATGCAGCCATAACAGTGAATACATTGTGGAGACAATCCCTAGCAGGGGCTAGCCCCAGCAAGATCTGTCAAACCTTAATGTAACGGGAAGCAAAGGGAGTTGTGGGTCCTTGCTGGAGATAAATGCACCACTAAAGAGGAGACATGAACCTATAAGGGTACAGCATGACTAACTACCCTGGAGACAAACAGAATATTTGTGGGCCAGTCTAACGTGACTCATCATGACTGTCTGTCTTAGTGAGGCTGGACTGGCAGCAAATAATCCACCTGTTTAAGGACATACCATAACTCGCTGGCTTGGGGAGGGGCAGCAAACGAGAGCCAAGGGCAGGGCTACATTGTAGGAGTACTGGCAAACATACTTGTACCCACAGGCCAGGTTCCCATCTTGAAACACCACAGGGAAAGAGTGAAACTACCAATATGAATATGCAAAGTGGTATCAGAGACAGACTTTATGGGTAGGAGAAAACAGGATTCCAGTCAGCCCCTAGCACACCCAGGGTGAAGCCACAAGCTAGGTGCTATCCCAGGCTGGATGAAGAAATCTTACAAGGGTGCTTTTCACCACAAGAAAAGAGCTGAGGAGAAACAATCAACACAATGCAAAATGGGAAATACCATGAAAGGACAAAACTCCTCCTACATAAGGAACTGATTCAGACAATAAACAAAAAGAAACTAACTGAAAATTACTGTGTAAAACAGAGATGAATCCCATGAAGCTGGAAATGCATTTACAGAGTAAGCAAGAACACAGACTATAGCCATAAGAAACCAAGTGCACCGCACAGATACGAAATCTAGTTGATGAAAGAAAGGATTAGTAGGGGTAGCCAAAGTGCATTTTTTCTTTTTTGTCTTACAAGATTACTGAATATGCCCTGCCACTATTATGGGTGAACAAAGTCTACTCAGTTGATATATCTTATTAGCTTCACACCTGATTGAATCAATGTTTGAATCAGGCCTGGAAGGAAGAGTAAATCAATATTTACTGCTTTCACTGAATGAAAAATTGTGTATATCACATAACTAGATTCTGAAACAGAATTTCAAGGCATAAAAAAGTACAATCTTCATGATATATAAGTGCTTACTACACCAGAGAAAATAACAATTGTAGCAAGCAAATACATACAAGCAAAAAAAGGGAAAACAAAAAGAAAGAGAGAAAAAAAGCTGAGCAAACATAAGAAAGAAAAGACTCACAGCTGCAGTGAAATATAATCTTTTAAAAATTATTCAACAGCTGCAAAGACATATTACAAATACTGAATGTCTCCAGTCAGACATATTTCAAACTGAAATTTCATGCTTTGAATATGTACACATCCTTCTGTGTGAAAAATCACATCTAATGAGTAACAAAACACAGGAAACAAAAACAGTACCAACGCAGTCTGAATTATTTAACAGGTCATTCAGAGCAAATATGATGCAATAAAGAAAATTGCAATCATCCTAGCCATGAAAAAAATGAGTAAAACATCAGATCAAGAATATTTGATATCACACAGAGAAAGTTACACAAAACATAAATTAACACTAATTACATCAAACAATTTACAAGGTTATTCTCTTTTTGGCTTTGAAAATTACTGAACTCAAATATATTTACTTCAAAATATTGAGAGCCAAGATTTGCTTCTTTCCAAAAATCTTTTTGTTAATAAATTTAAAGATATCAACCCACTGATACTTGGAGTGCATATATTAATGTCCTGTCCAGTACGACTTAGTTTTATCAATTACTTTTATACACAGATGGCTTCACAAATGCTTAATCACTAAGAAGTCAATTATATGTTTACCTTACCTCACCTGTGAACTCAATTGCTTGATTTTTTGGCATCCAGAAGCAACAGGTTATGCACCTTATAACTTCCATATTGCAAACCAAACAAATCATTCTTTCCTCTTAACTCATTCATTACAATTTTTTATTCACTTTTTATCTAATTTCCTGATATATACATAAAGCCTTTTACTGCTAATTTGTTAAACAGTATTTTCAACACATTATTACATACTGTACTGCATACTTGACACCTAAAACCTAAAAAAATACTAGCTGGATGACTGTTCTGATTCACTTATAACAGGTAATGAACTGCTAATAATCACAAATCACATACTCTTCAATATCATATACAAAATTTTAAATGGATATAGGTAGCCAAAGCAAAAAGGACAAGAAGTCATAATAAACAAGATAAAAAAAAATACCTATAAATAATTTAACAATTTTACACAGACTCCATATCACCTCTCTAGGTATCCATGACTCAGTGAACTAATAATAACAATAGCAATACTTCATCATTTCTGTCATTTTAATTTTTTTATTACATTCAATTTTCTGTAATACAACTTTTGCCACCAGTTACGGCCGACAGGAAGAAAATCCTGAGCATGGTGACAGTGGCTTACCTGTAGCCATATTCTTCCAGTTATGGCTCCCAGATGTTACATTCCACACTTGGTTAGCCTATTCATTTTTCCATGACTACATATTCATGTCACCCACCTAAATCCAAGGGGTTAATAGATTGCACTATCCCTAAGAGATATTAATATATACCAAATGTAAATAACTATCAACCAAAATCTTAATGTGTTTTCCATTTGGATGTACTGGTTTATCTATCTACCTATACATAAATTATTTAGCTATTTGGGCCATGGCCATAGTAATCATTTTCTATCTGAATAGCAAATAGCACTGGCATCATTACTAGCTGCCGAGCAGCCTCTGTAGTTTTCTGTATATAAATAAATAAAACATATATAAATAAAACTACATTATCCCAACTGGGAATCACCTTAACCTAACCCAATGATGCCAGGATGAAATGTACATACTGTGATTTTAGCTTATCAATGCTTTCATGTAGATGGCTCCATAAGAGTTTAAGTCACCACTGAGTCAATTACTAATCCTTCCAGATCTCAAATATTTACCCACTTTCTTGATTTTTGGAAAGAAAAATCATTTATTTTTGTATTACTATTAGTACTGGTAATAATATCAAAATAATCTTCACATCAATAACAATATAGAAATGTCATTAATAGCAATTGATAAAATTCAAGGAATGGGGATATCAAGTATGGTTATTTAGTCCTACTAATTGACTCATTGGCAACCTAGTGCTTGTTGAGTTATCTATGTGTAAACAAAATGCAATAAACAAAATTACAGTGGACAGTGCAATTATCTGGCATCAATGGGTTAATTTGTTACATACAAAGTTCTAATAATAACTAGATGGTGGCACTGAAGGTAATGCAAACAGGTATGAAGAAAGTGCAAAAAAAGATAACACAAAAAACATAAGCAGAAAATGTTACGGGCATGTAATGCATGTGATCACATATTTTGGAAAATCACCCAAAACATGCAATACTTTAATTTGTTATAAAAAACAGAAATAGTTAACACTGCAGGGAGATAAAAGCATGCAATTGTCCTTAGTTACAGCATCAAATATACTTTCAAATATACCTATAATATATATTCCTTAAACTAAGACATACAGAAGAAAGAGCAAGTCAGGCATTAGTTCTTTCAGTTCTCTAAAGCATGTACCACTCAGCCACCAGACAAAGAATCAAAGGTTGAAGCATCTAAGTTGTATCTAACTTCTATTGATGTTAATGACATGCATGTGATAAAGGACTTGATAAATGCATGATCAGTAAATAGAAAGACAGCCTCATAAAACAGGGCCTGTTTATCACATGCATCATCATCATGAATCAAGTTGACAAGGAATCAGTACAGTTCTTTATCTATATAAAAGTTCTTCTCAAAAGCCTGCACCAGTCAGTATTGAAAAGGAAGTATTGTTGGACAACTGAAGCTTGAGAACACAAAGTGCACTGACAGATATGTAAATATGCACGTCACATGTATGATTATACCTTTCTTGAAGGGATCACCAAGGCATGTTACACCCCTTGGATGGGCTAAAACACAAAACAGATTCATTAGTTATATTTTGTAACTTCACTGAATATAATTTTTCTTTATCATTCAAAAACTAAGAGCAATGATAATCAATAGACATTTCAAGGTCCATGATAAATGTTTTATGTATTTCAACATTTCTCAAGTAATTTGAGATCTCTCTCATTAAAATAAAAGAAGCATCTTCCAGACAAAAAATGTAAATTGAACATCACATATCATACTAGCTCCATTAATATAAAATATAATGTAATGTATTTGTTTATACATA
>NC_091570.1:40212177-40219677 GCF_042767895.1 Penaeus vannamei
TGTGTGTGTGTGTGTGTGTGTGTGCACTTGCATGTGACACATTCCAAAAGACATTATGTGAATATTTGAACTTAAATTCATTCTGTAAACAATGAAAAATGCTTGTATACTGAGCTGATCTGATTTTCCAACAATCAGATTAACGAACTATCAAAGATCAGCAATTTTCAAGATATAATCCTAATATATCCAACTATCAAAGATCAGCAATGTTTTGACATTATGAAGTATTTGCAAAAAGAATCAGATGCAACAATTTTGTCTCAAAATTTGGTTTAAAGTGATGAAAAAAAACAGTAAAAACCTTGATGGATTCAATTCAAGGTATCAGGAGGACATAAATAAAAGAAATTGATGAGAAAAGCTTCCTCAGTTTCAAAGAACCTGCACAAGACAAAGTAAAAAACTATTCGATTTTACAGAATCAAATAATCTCAGATGCTGTGACTATGTACATCATTAACAACAAGAAACATTAAATAGGTTTTACTATGCTAAGGGAATGTAAAATGTTATGGTATGAAGAGTATATTAGATATACTGTGTTATACTAAAGATACATTTATCATGGTATATTATACAACAGGCAGATAACCATTGTAAGGGCAAACTATAAGCCATTAAGGGGACCGTCTGTTTTCAAAACTCATTTTTTTTTTCAAAATCGCCCAAACAGTTTTTGAATTATTGTCAAAAAAACGGAAAAACTGCTCAGTCCCCACGTTGAGAATTGACCATTTTTCGTCAATCATATCTGATCCAGGAAAAAATACACAGGCTTTCTGATGCAACAGTGCTTGTTGCAAGCACTTTTTCTTATTTCAACTTTATTATGAAGTAACCGACTTTGAGAAAAAAGAAAAAAAACAAATTTTACATGAATATAATTTTACAGGAAGTGCACAAAAAAAAAAATGTAAAAACTAAATGGAACAAGCACTAGATTTTTTATTCAGCTACAAAATGAGCCATAAAACGTTTTTTTTGGGACTAAAATTGCGTCGGGGAGAGTTGACGAAGACTACAAAGGTAGTGTTTCGAAATATCAGCATTTTTGTGTTTACATACACTTTCATAGCTGTTTTGGTATTAACAAAACAAGGTATAAAATTAGTCTTCCTACACCTTAATCCTCTATCATCTACCTACACTCTGAAGTTTTGCGGACACTGCCAGCACGTAATGGTTTCTAAAAATCTTATGTATAGTGTGGGAGGGTGGTAGAGATTTCATGGGTCTATGGGCCTACATGGACCATTTTATAAAAATTCTCAAAAAAAAAAAAAAATTCATACAGCCATTTTGATTGCATGTCTGTATAGGTCAATCTTTTTACTATAATATGCAGAAGCACTTTTAAGCAGTCGACCTTACTTTTTCAGGGGTGAATATTTTCCGAAGGTGACTGTTAAAACACCCTAATACGAGATTTTGAAAATATATGTCACTTTTATAAGAAGCACATGAAATTATAGCAATCCCTTCTTGTAGCATGTAACAGATCTACTATTCAGCTACAAAATGAGCCATAATATGTTAAAATCGGACTGAAAATATGTGTGCTATGCGTAAATATGTGAGGGACCAAAACATCGCGATTTTTTTCCTTTTCATTATTCATACGTTTTACATGACAAATCAATCACAAAGTACTTGTACATGATATTATTATCTATTATTTACCATTATAGTTCCTCTAATGATGTTTTATGATGCAAAATACTTGTCGGAAAAATTATCGTTCTCCAGTCGGACAGGTATGACACGGGTTTCCATCCCGAGCAAGACAGGTGTCACCATGCCATCGTTTCTTTTGTCTTTTCAGCCATGTTTAACTCTACGGGGCCACACACCCAACTTTTATAGTATTTCGCCCATAAAATGACGTTTACAAGTACAGGGCAGTATAAAGATAAGTATATAAAAAGTATGTAAGGATATATAGATCATTTCCATGTATCCCATGACCTTTTGTTTGTTTATATTGTTACTTCTGTGTGTTTGTTTGTTGATTGTTTGTTGTATTATTTGCTAGCGCCCCGCCCAGCCTGCGCCCTGCCCAGCTCGTGCCTGGCCCGTGTATTTGATGACCTTTTGTGAATACATATTGTTTTTTTATTATTTTCAGTGATTTTTCAAAATATACTCAACTAGAAAGTCTTTTGACATAATGGTGAATGTAGATAAAAATCCATCTTCGAGGGGGTAACTCGTATTGGCCAAAAGTACCACCATTTTTTGGGGGGGGGCTTATTATGTTCAAGACATTTTGCAGAAGGATAAAACTGACGCAATATGATCCAAAGTTAAAATTATAAAAGCATCTCAAAAAACAGCATATAATTTTTTTTCTAATTTATAAAAGAAATAAAAAATCTTTATTTTAGTTTCAATATTTTTCCAATTTTTTTGATAATTCATAGAAAATGCATGTTGGTCTCATATTTTGTAGTATTTTATATGCTTTCTGAAGATAGCCTTTTTTTTTCTATGTCTGTTTGTTACGTCACTATTACCAATTTTTGAAAGTAATGTGAAAAATCACAATATTTTCATGTGTATCTAAGGTGGTAACTACCACCTTAGAAACTGCAAGGGGGACTTAAATATTTCAGGGGAGACTCAGGCACTCAGAAACTCATCAAAAATGCATACAGCTCAAAATCGGCAAATCCGAAGATTTTTTGATGAAAAATTACCAGACGGACCCCTTAAAAACAAGATCAAAATGAGCACAACAGTCAGAAACAAAAACAGAATATACAAGTAAATGTTCTTTACCAGCTGCTAAAATACAGCATTAGGACCTGATTTTTATGCTGATAACTATACCTAAGTTTGACTAATGGAGTAATAAAGCAAACATTATATTATAAAAACAGGCATTAATATCAATGAGTTAGGCAAGATACGGCAACTCTACCACTTGAAATAACCATAACCATTCCAAGAGAATCATAGATTTTGTATTTCATATAACAAATTTCTTAATCTAATTCTTAAAATGTATAAAAAAATACATGATACAGATAGTTTGTTTGCTGAAATTCTGTATTTGATTCTTTATTCTCATGCAGATCAATATCCCTGACAAACATAACTGCATTTGATGATTGGACAGCATCTGACACAGAAATCACACAGACGTTCACTGTTTGCCTGATAATTTGAGCCACTACTCTCAGATCATTTTCTTACAAGAATTACCAGTTAATACTTAGGTTTCAAATGTCCACTTTCTGGAATTAGACTATACTTCTTTCTCGCTCTACAAAGTCTGTGGACATTATCTCTACACAGTCATTGCACTTGAGAATATATCTTTGGAACCAATGAACTAAAACATTTAATACCAACATTTTGTAAAAGGTAAATCCAACACCAAACAAATATGAATTAAAAAGGCTTGAAATAAAAACTAATCAGGGATGCATGACTCATATTGATCAGAAACAAAACTATAGCAACAAAGAATTTTTAAAAATAATAATAATAAACAACTCATTCAATCCATCTAAGACTAAAGACAGGCAAAACTAATCCCAAATGTCTGATAGCACTATGCTTGGAGATTGAGACAGAAAAAAGGAATTCATTAATGAGCTTCAATATAACTACACCAACATTGCCTAGGTCTATCAATCCAGAGTAAGAGCCAAATACAAGAGAGAGCCTAACAACAAGATCAAAGAAACTAATCCTGATTTCTGAATCAAAGCAAAAGGAAAACAGGTTGTAACAAGGAGCAGATGCCTTCTATAATAGCTTCTCAAACTAATGCCAATTGTTTTCTATATTTCAACACTTTTAACCATAAAAGTAGCCAAAGAGACACAAAGAATCTGACAGAAACTTCTTAATCATAGTCATTACTCAAGAGCCAATACCTCTGCATTTTAACTTCCTGCCGTGCTTTGTGATTACAGTGAATTCTGAAAAAGTTTGAAACAAACAAATTAGATAACTGGTTTAAAGTTTCAGTTTAAAAAAAGGAAGGGACAAAAATGAGTGCCCAGCAGTGCTCAACACAATGGCTGAAATATTACAAGTCAATGTGCAATAATGATGCTCAACTTACAATAACAAGACACAGAATTGCAACTTGTAAAATCATCATTCAAATTAACAAAAAGAATCATGCAAATCAAATACTCTCACGAGTAACAGAAAGATTTCACTATCAAACTTTTAAAGCATGAAACAATGCCAATTGTAATAAGAATGTTTTCCCAAATCATCATTCAAATTAATAAAAAGAATCATGCAAATCAAAATACTCTCACAAGTAACAGAAAAATTTCACTATCAATTTTTTAAAGTATGAAACAATGCCAATTGTAATAAGAATGTTTTCCCAAATCAACAGACAAAATTTTCAGATAATATAATAAAACATTAGCCTACTGATGATCTGCTTTCCCATCTGTATATTTTCAAGAATCACTGAATGCAGTGATTCCTCTTCTATATGTTACAATCAAAACTTTAAAACAATGATCTTAAACACCTATCCATTCTCATAAGACACTAAAACTCCCACGTAAATGGTTATGAATCATTTGACCTTTGTCATTAAATAATGGGAGCACTGAAGCACATACCTAGAAGTATGGGTTTACACTGACAGAAAGAGAAAGACGCTGATTTAGATATAGAGACTATCACACTGACGGAAAATCTTCATGTACAATCAAATAACCTACAGGCCCATCAAGAACTATCTTCAAATTTAAACACATCATTGCATTTACCCAAAAGGATATCATGAGTTACTGAATATATAATTTCAACAGAATTCAAATCTTTGGTGTGAATATCACAAAACTACTAATTTTTTCTCTACTTTATTAAAATTATGAAAACAATAACAGAACAGATACAAGAACAAAGAACTTCTCAAATCCTTGTCAAGAATAAGGATACTAACACTGCCTCTGCAGAAATAATTCAAGTCTAGGATTATTGCCCTTTTAGCCAGGCCTTGGGAAGCTCTCTGGGGAACTTTAAGAGCCAGACCTAGAGCATTATTTACTCATATCCTAATTCTTTCTTCTTTTTTGTAGACAATGAGGCTCCATAGTCTATAATCATCTTAGTTATCACAAAATATCATAAAAAATATTCTGCTCTATACAAAAGCATATACACATAGAGGCATGTGCAGCGAAAGATAGTACATGAAGAAAAGTAGAAAGTAAATTCAAATTTACCTTATGCAACAGCCCTTCTATTAATAAATAAAAATTATATTCAAAAGGAGAAAAGGGAAAAGAAAGTATTCAAGAAAACATTATGAATACTAAAGTAACATAATCTGTTGGATTCAGAGCAGCCTTCTGACTTTCTCATAGCCATCAGATTACTCTTTGTTTCTTAGTTGCCCAAAGGTTGCATTGTCTGTACCATAGTCACTTGATTGTAAGGTGCTGGTCCACTGACTTCTATATATTTAAGGGTAGGAAAAGTATTATTTGAACTGCCATTCTATAACCTTTGTTGATCAAGCAATATAATCCAGCACAATCCTGATACTAAACGTGCCCAAAAAGGGGTGGTGTATTTGTACATAACTTAACTGAACTTTCAATACTAAGTTAACTTTTAAGGCTTAACTTTTTTTTTATTTAAACCTGTCCTTATTGCTTAACCCTGATCATCAGCTGGGTCAATCATATTTTGCATAATAAATTACATTACTAGGTGGCTACTACAAATACCCATAAAAAAAAATGATCATGAACACTAGTAAATAATGAAGAGTTTGGGATAAAAGAAATCCTATCACAATTGGCATTATCTTATAAAAACAGGCAATAAAAAAATTAAAAGCTAAAAAGGGTTCACAACTCACTGTTTGTAATCAGTATCTTGCATTCTGCACACTTATAATTCTGGGCTGACAATCCCACTTCTGGGCATATTCTGAGGATGTAAGATGCATCTTCATTTACCTTCACACTTGGGCACCTGCGCTGAATGCCTTCCACACACCTCCCATGACACTGGTACTCACACACTGTAAGGTATTGTAACTGTTGGTGTGTTGTTCACAAAAAACAGAAAGTGGATACAAACACATAGCTCATACTAACCACCTGCATAAGTGATGTCTAAACTGTGTCATTGCAATTATCCAATCTTTCTCATTCTCTGTTCCCAAGGGTGTGCTGAACCAACTTCTATCTTAAACCAGAACACAGGCTTGAGGAGTATTATTGGACATGGAAGATTTCAACACATCATTTATATTTTTTTTTTTCCATAAAATTACAAGTCTACTAATTAAAAAACATGAAACAACACTTTCCTTAAAAATTATTCAGAGGGTTAATCTACCTATTAGAATGATTTTCAAAGAAACATTTTCTGATATAAAGGTGAGTTTTACTAATGTAAATTCAGATAGAAAAATATGATAAGTAGAAAAAACTTTTATTTTCTGGTTCTTTATATATTATTCCCATCATTTAGTAATATACATACAATTATCTGCATGTAAATTGCACAGCCTACTGAAAACAAAATGCATCAAATACTTTTGAAATTGTGGCAAACCTGTTAATTTCTATATTCATATCCCACAGAAACACAACACTTACAGCTACAGATGTATGACACATGAATCACCCCCCAAATGATTTGGGCACACTTGTCACAGTACTGCTTTGATGCTCGGGTGAGAGGAGGCTTTTGGGGCTGGAGTTGATGGCTCAAACGAAAAAGCACTCCAGTGGATGCAATCTCCTCTGCATCTTTTGCTTCCTGTGATTCAGAGATTAAACTATGACTTTCTGTGCATATGGCTATGAATCACCAGTGAAAATTATTATAATAAATTCTAATATCAGTAACTAAAAAAAAAACAAATAAGTTGCATACATATAGGTAAATGTATGTATGCATCATGCATACATACATTTACAGAGAATCCTGAGGTAACCTTACTTGTAAACGCAATCTTATCTTTATCAGCTTATGGACAAGTGCTCGTCTTCTGGTGCTGGACTCCTCACACTGCAGGATTAAGGTCTTGCATTTTTCAATACTAGCTTCTAGTCCCTCAATGCTTAGCTCTAAAACATTTTCCTGTATAAAATACATAAAAGTAAAACTTCTATGAATAACATAAATTAAGTCTTCCACTTTGTTTGGTAAAACAGTACACAGTACACAATATTAATTCAAATTAGCATATACATGTATCATGTAACTGTCCTCTTCCCCAATTCATTAACAGGCATTTAGAAGAAAAAACATAAATATTACTGAATAGTTTCACAGACAAGAGAAACTGGAATTCAGATTTTTGCCAAAGTATATAAATACAAATGATGATAAAGGATGAAATTTGTCAGTTATAGCCAATGCTTTGTGAAGTTATTCTTATTTATAGTTTTTTTACATTTGACTCAATGAATCTCATTTAGCACATTACAAATCAATGACGTACCATCTTCCCTTTCAAAATAAAATCTCTTCTACATGTCCAAGAGAATGTCA
>NC_091570.1:40224677-40226039 GCF_042767895.1 Penaeus vannamei
GATAATCACATGGCAATAGAAGCTGGGCCCACAGGGAGCCAAGGGAAGTCAATTGAAATTCAGATCAGTTCTGTTATGGCTGGGCTGTGTGTAAGGTGCAGTTTATTCTTATATGTGGTTGAAATTTCAGCAATGACGAAGATTTTGATAACTTGCATGCTGGCCATAGCAGATTTATTGGTCTAAGTAAAAAATTATCAATGTGAGATACAGATATTTGCTAGGGTTCTATCCTGCTGGAGCATATAAGGTGCAGATTTTACAGATCAGACAGGAAGTAGGGTGATGTCAGCCCCTCTGAAAGGGGGTTAAGTGATAAAGCCCCGTATTTACTATGAATGTACTTCGCAATAAGTAAATTACTGAAAGTTTTACCACGATCATTCAGTTAGTAATTCTTTATAGTATGGACACACTAGCCAGAGACTAAGTCCCCAACTCCACGACACAAAATTTATTCATCAGTCTAAGTTGCCATGACTGGGCATGCCAGAAGGGGAGGGCTGTTGGGGGGCAGACACACCAGGAAACATTTTCTTCACCTCATTATGCATCGCAAGATAGAGCTGAAACTTGAATGCTTTCCACAATTTTTCTTTCTTATTTGTGGCACTACTGTATGTGTCTGCTAATTATTTCTTGTACTAATGGTTGCAACTGTTTGTCCTTAATAAGAATATCATATTCAATTTGCCCTAACTTAGTGCAACCATACCGTAAAGATTAACAATTCACATTCAACCTGCAATTATCCTGATACATATGTCCTCCCCTGATATTGGGACATATTGTAGCTGTGCTTCACTTGCTACGGAAATGATTGCTCATTCCAAAGTTGGTGAGACTTTTTCAGAAAAACAGTTTTCACCCAGAAATACGGAATAGGCGACATATCCAAATTTACTATTATAAATGCATTAAAATTTCACCATACAATCAGTTCAACTTAATATTCTCCTTGTGAGCCATGTCTGTCAGTAAGTCATTATCAAGTAATCCCCAATATATTTTGTTCCGATTTACATTACTAAATACTTGATAAACAAATTTAAAATCATTTTGAAATACTAATAGAGAAATGCATGAAAGAACACAACAAAAGAACAAGAACTTGATTACAAAAGATAGTAATATTTTTCTAATACATCCACATAACAGATCGTGACAATTTCCTCTCATCGTCTACAATGCAAATACATAGGTTTTATTGCATGGAAGCCCCTCCCAAACCCCACATTCCTGGCCCCAATAGCAGGAGAGAACATGAACGGTACCAGGGAAATTGCGGGGTAAAATGTAAATCGTAAATGACATACACAGAATCTGTCACTATATTATCTAATGCAGGGGGCTCTACCTCCT
>NC_091570.1:40229039-40231539 GCF_042767895.1 Penaeus vannamei
TCATATACACACCAACTGAAATATACTCCAACTTAATTATTTATATATAGATTAGAAAGTCGGCACTCAACGAACAGCTATGTAAATTCAGTCTTATAGATCAGAAAAAAGAGAATTACTCCATTTGTTTTTATTTCCTCCCTGTGCTCATGAATATGGGTTCCGTTGCCTAGTAACTAGTCTGTAAAAGGAACAACCTTGTTGCTGATTATCTTTCTATCGCTTCGTTAACGACATTTGATTGTTGCCGAGACCCGTTATCGGTCACGGCCGGGTAACGGTCATCGTAACCAAGGTCTATATAGGTACTTATGTAGACCTTGATCATAACTATGTTCATTTGTATAAAAGTCGAAAGATTAAATCGCGTGTAAATATTTTCTTCTCTTTTAAGGCTTTGATTACTTTCCTCTGCTATAAGACGTCCACACACACACGCACAAAAACACACATACACACACACGCACACACACACGTGCGTGCATCCATCTGTTTGTGTGTGTACGCATGTTTGTATATGTTTACATGCGTTCATATATTATAAATATATATACATATATATATATATATATATGTGTGTGTGTGTGTGTGTGTGTGTGTGTGTGTGTGTGTGTGTGTGTGCGTGTGTGTGTGTGTGTGTATATTATATATATATATATATATATATATATATATATATATATATATATATATATTGTAAATATTGTGTATATACATACGTACATATATATATATATATATATATATATATATATATATATATATACATACATATATATATGCATGCTCAGCAAATATAGTAATGAGATCCTGTTTTGCGAAGACCTTTGGATACGACCACGTGAGCGCGGGCGACCTGCTGAAGAGCGAGGCCGGGCGGCCAGACAGCGTCATCGGAAGGCTTATCAAGGAGCAGATAGAGAGCAACACTATAGTGTCTTGGGAGGTCACGTGTCCTCTGCTCGAGCGCTACATGAAGGTCAGCACGTCGGGCGCCTGCTGGCTCCGGCCGGCCGTCTCTCTTTCGCTATGGCTTATTTTTTTCTTTGGATTTTGTTTTTGTTTGATCACTCTGTCCTCCTCAGCAGTTCCCCTCCTCTGATTTGTTCTTTTCATTTTGTTTTTCTATGCTTATATATTTTTTTATGTTTCTTCCCCCCTCCCCCCATTTCTCTCTCTCTCTCTCTCTCTCTCTCTCTCTCTCTCTCTCTCTCTCTCTCTCTCTCTCTCTCTCTCTCTCTCTCTCTCTCTCTCTCTCTCTCTATCTATCTCTCTCTCTCTGTGCGTGTATGTGTGTGTGTGCGCGCGTGTGTGTGTATGTGTGTGCGCGTGTGTGTGCGTGCGTGCGTGCGTGTGTGTGTGTGTGTGTATGTGCGTGTGCGCGTATGTGTGCGTGTGTGTGTGTGTGCTCTCAATCTGTGTGTGTGTGTGTGTGCTCTCAATCTGTGTGTGTGTGTGTGTGCTCTCAATCTGTGTGTGTGTGTGTGTGTGTGTTCACCTTTTCCACATCTGCATCTAAGTGTCCATGCATCTATTTCTAACCCCCAATTTATTTTCATTTCGTGTTGTGATAATGAAAATATTCTAATAGAATTCTGCGAGTAAAACAAACAGACAAAACAGAGTCTACAACCTCTCTCCCTCCACAGGAATCGCCAAGCACGAACTTCGTAATAGACGGATTCCCGCGAACGCAGGACAATTTCGACGGATGGAATTTAACACTGGGAAACAAGGTTAATCTGCAGTGCGTGTTTTTCCTCTCCTGTCCTTTCGAAGTGAGTACCCTCCGCCATCGTTATTTGTTTATTTTTTATTTACTTATGTTATTTGTATGTCATTATTATTATTAGATACTTATATAATATGTATTTTATTTTGTGTGTTCTTACCTGACCTAGTTGTTCTTACCTAGTTGTTTGAATACGGGAAAAGAACTATGCTCAGGTGGTCCCGTCTGCTATATTTAAATTATCATATAACTTTTTAAATTGATGCGCAGTTTTGGCACACTACTTGATTGGGGAGACTGATCCACGATTCAATAATTCTGTTTGGGAAATTATATTTTTGACATCTTTATCACCTCTTTTTACTGTCAACTTTTTGTTGTGTCCTCTCGTTCTTCTTGTGTTCAAGATCAAAAAGTCATCCTTATCTATCTTCACTCTTCTTGTAATGCAGTTGAAAAGCATAATCATGTCCCCCCCTTTTCCTTATTTCTTCCAAGGTAGTAAGTCCTAATTTCTGTAGTCTGTCTTCGTAACTCAGATCTCATGGGGTAGGTGCCCATCTTGTCGCCGCTCTTTGGACTCTTTCCAGTTTGTCAATATCTTTTTTTTTCTTTTTCTTTTTCTTGGGTAGTAGCAAAAAATTCTGTAAATACACAAAGACGGTCGTATTATCATTAGATTAAATAGAATAGTGTCCGAAGACGTCCTTGCTTTGCTATCAATTCCCTAGACTAACTCACTCCGACTGAACCAGCTGTGCTCCGAGC
>NC_091570.1:40249039-40254039 GCF_042767895.1 Penaeus vannamei
CAATCTCCACAACCTTCCTAGCAAGTCTTTGCTCTTTATTTGTTTGTTTCTGTTGCTTTTCCTTTCTGTGTGCACTGGTTGAGTTAGAGGCAATGAATGGATGAATAATCTGTTATGATGTTGGCTTTGAAGAATGTATTGTACTAATTTACATTATGTATGGGTAAATGTCAAACCTGGAGTACCTTCACAGTTTATTTGATGTCTGCTTTTAGTAAAGAATAAGATTGATGTTTATTTGGGTCACACTGAGTACACTGTTTCATTACCTTCTTTTTGTTATGTCTCTGAAACATTAATACTAATATGGCTCTCATCAGTGTTTTTAGTGTGTTTGATTATGATCAGTGCATGTTGTGTGATATGATATGTAGTAGTTAATATTGATGAGATGAAAAATTCCATTTATATTTGCTTTAATAATTATGCATTCATCCATTATTTTATGGTTTCTGCCATTTAGATATAAATAGATGGCGACTTGTTTTGGAAACTCACAGTAGATCGCATGAGTGAGGCACAAAAGAGATGGTCTTTTTGCATTGTGAAAATTCTATAATATAATGTTATATAAATTTTAGATAGATAATGGATTACTCATAAAAGATGTTCATAAAATAGAATTTGACATGCAAGAGTATAGGTTTGCTGTGGATAGAAAATTATCACATGGAATGGAAAAAAGGTTTGCAGGGGAATGTTGATTTTAATTCTTTTGTAAACTTGATTCTTGTCTGAAAATGTAGCATCAGTAAACCTCTCATGAAATTGCTTAACCAGCCCAAATTGACCTTGGAAGTATATATCTACTAGAAATTTAAAGCCCCATCCATAGGTTAGAAAGATAACAATTGAGTAAACATTGTTGTGTTTATATTAATGCTTGGAATAAAACCTTTTCCTCCACATCCTATTTACTTACTATTTTTAATACTCTTATCCACTTTTTTGACTTTCTTTTGGCTCAATTTTGTTGTTATATCCAATATTTTAAATCATCTTCACAGGCCCCTGTAAGCATTTCAGCTGGTGAAATTAGAATTATTTAAAGAATTCAGTTTCAGGCATCAATATTGTTTAAGATAGACTTTATGTCTCAAATGTGATTGCAGTACATATGTCATAAGGCTATGCTTCATCTTTTCTGTGAGTTGTCACTGTGAACCTTTCTTTCAACAGGATATGCATATGAGCTTTTATTTCTCATCAAAAGTCTATGACTTCCTGTTTTATGGGGTCAACATCACCACAACATGGGGTAAGAAAGAGATTTGTTGTTTATGAGATACTGTGATGCAATTTTTTTTTTCAAACTAATTTGGTAATAGATTACATTGATGAATGGAAAAACACTTTACCTTGTTGATATTATGGTAGAAAAACCCACAATGCACAAATACTGCATTTTTTTGTATGTTCTCAGTGAGGTAATCAAGATTTTTTTATGGATAGTGATGCATATTTATATGATATGATTATAAATATATGAATAGATAGATAGATAGATAGATAGATAGATAGATAGATAGAAAGATAGAAAGATATAGATATAGGTATGAATTATCCATTTTCTTACAGACGGTAATGATGAATATGCAAGGTATTTTGCATATATTATCGTTCTTCACAAGAGATGTCTGCAGAAAGAAATAAAATTATTCATACTAAATCTCCTATTTGTTATCATTATTATCAGATTATTATTTTTTTATCATAGTCTTATTGTCTTTCACTCTGATGTCATCATTTTGTATTTCAATAAATTGTTCTCATTCTAGTTAGTATCGTCAAAGTCAAATTATTGTAATCATTATTGATTGTTTACACTACAAATCAAATACTTCTTAATTCAAATTGATACCTGAAATCTCTTAATTATTTTGATTTTGCATCCACAGATTTTTCTCGCTGTCAAATTTCATTTGTCCTCTCTCCATCAACAGGCATGGTGTCCCTGTGTCTAGGCCTGGTGTCGCTCTCCATCCTGGCTGAGGGCTTCAAGGTGGCAAGGTCGCAACTCCTGAAGGTGGCCATGTCCAGACGTACAGGATGCACCAAATATGAAGTGCCAGAAAGGTCGCCCCTCTTAATGTCTCAGTCGTTTCTTGGCCGTAGGAATGAAAAGCTGTTGTACAAACGCAGGTAGCTTTGGGTTTGGCTTTATGGTAGTAGTGTGTTTGAGTGTAATGTACTGTAATACTGTAAACTAGATTGGTATAGAGTGCTTGTGTGTACATCTCTATGTGTAATAGATTTGTTTATTTTGAAACTTTGTATGTAAATGAGATTTTCTTCATGTGTCTATATAAAGTATAAAATCCATATAGGGAAAAATATATCAAAGTTCTTCCTTTATGTATCTATATAAAGTATATACAGTGCTTGAATAAATTTGGCTGAGGGGCTGATGATGGGAGTGCCTTGTCATTAGATATTGTTCCCAATTGGTGGGTGTAGGGAATGTCTCATCATGAGAGATTGGACTCAGTGAGCATTTTGTAAGAGGCTCTTGCATTATTTCTACCAGTAAATGAGGGGGGATTGTACAGACTGTGAGCCATGCTTGGAAGAATGCTAACTCCAGGGAGAACAATATTCCCATGCGCAGAAACCTGTTCCTGTCCACCATGGCTATCAGTGCAGGGTGATTTACGGAAAATTGAATAATCTGAAAATGATAAAAAGTGACACAAAGAACTCAATGTTGTTAATTTTTTTGTTGTTGCACTTAGTTGTTGAATGCTTAGACAGATAATTCTGCTCAATGAATACAGTCTATAACCATCTTGATGCAGCATAACAAGTGGCAAATTTAGACCAGGAAATGGAAAAATGGCCAAAAATGTAAATGCAGGAAAAAGAATGTTGTAGAAGGGGATACATCTATTACATGAATTGTCTTATTTCTTGGTGGATTAGTTGAGTGGGTGTGAATGCCCACTGTTAAGGCTTAGTGCTGTAGGTGAAGTGGACTCCTCCAGGGGCCTGGAAAGACTCCCAAGTTGGCGAAGACTGGACATTCCTGTGTTGCTGCTGCATGGCTGAGTGCTCTGGAGTGTGATCCATTGCTGATCTTGGGTCCAGATCCCGAAGTCTAAGTATTCAGGAACTATGTCAGTGAATCAGGAATGAGGGGAGCCTGCAGTCCCGTCAGAGTTGCAAGGTGAGAGAGTTAGGCAAAGAGTATTGATACCGCCACACCTGAGTGTCTGTATGGGCCAGGCCTACAAGCCATGCACCCAGGAAAGTCACCACTCAAGTAAACCTAATGCTAGGATTTGGGTCCATGTGAGAGCCACTAGGCACCCAGATCCAATGGGTTGATTAACCCTATGCTGTTGGGAAAAAAATCAATGTAGGCTGTTTGCAGAGCATTGCTGTGTGTGCCTGTACTGGCTAACTGGTCATGGGAAGTTTCAGCTTTCTCTGGTGAGCAGCTTACGGGAAGTTGTGTCTGTCGATTTCACACTTTATTTATGTTTGGAGGTTTTTTGCTGGCAAATAGGACTTTTTGTACCATCTCAAGGTACAAAGTCTGTAGTGGATTTCATACTACAATACGGCAATTTTTTCTTTTTCCAAAAAATAAGGAAATCTATGAAATATATTGCATCATTAATATGTAGTGATGTTCTCAGGCCATTTCTCCATGTGTGGAACACCTTGAAGCAAGAAGCCACACACAGGGATGCCCCACTAGTCGGAAACATGACTTAAATCTCCTTCCTTCGGCCATTCCTCCAGCAGAGAGCACACTGCCTCTACTGCTGATATGGAGTGTCTGCAGGCTCTTTGTAGACCCCCTGATGCATCTTACCACTGAGGGCCTGGTGGACTGCCAGCATGTTGACAAGTGTCTTCTTGTCTTCTTGCCTTTCATGCAGGTGCAGTCAGCGACAATTTTGGGCTTCGACTTATCTACCCATCAGTAGTACAGAGACAGGATAATGACCTTACTGGTGTGAAAGGAAGACAGCAGCTTCTAGAGACGGTCCCCTACATCATGCTAAGCCTAATTGTCTGCGGAGTAGACGGGGCATGTCAGAGCATCAAAGCCATCCCTAGGCATTGTCTTTGGGAACACGGCCAAATGCATTAAGGGACTGCACAACCAGAAGTCCCTCATATTAGGCCATGGTTGTAATCTCATGAGGAACCATAGGCTGAGGTATGACTCAAGTTCCTGAACCATCATGTCCTCTATCCCTTCATGTGTGAAGAGGGTGTTCGAGGATGTAGGTGGGCATCACTGTAATTGACAGAAAAAAGACATTGTAAAACATAAGTTTACAAGAGGACATGCAGACTGCAAATCACCACACTTTCAAATCAACATACAAAAAACTAAAGGTTCGATGCTTATCATTCCATTTCCTCAGCAAGCTTCTGTATCAGTTCTTCTGTGCAGAAAGTGAGGAAGATATTGAAGGGTTTCAAGGTTCTGTATAATAATAATGGTATACAGAAACTCAAGGTAATTTGGTAAAGGAGTCAGGTTGCACTTTACAAATCAAAGAATGATAGAAATTTTACCAGATAGATCACTTGCCTGCGATAGCTTCAAAGTTGGTGTGTAGAAGTCATCTGTATTGTCAACATCCTTGTTGGAGGATTGACAGTCTAAATACAACATTGGTTCAGTAGCAATTCTCAGGTAAGGAACACTCCTGGTGGTTGAAGGCCAAGGATCATCTACCATCTCCTCTGTGAGACATTCCATTATAAAGATATTAAATGATAAAGATATTAAATGATGATGAAGATACCTGTCACCAGCTTAAAAGTCGAACAGAGTCAATGACACCTATAGGTGCATCAGTAAAGATGCCAAAAATTTCCATGAGGCTTAAAGTTGTACCTGTCACCATAAGGTTAGATACCAGGTGCATTTTTTTTTTTGGGGGGGGGGGTCAATATTATATTAACTATCACCTTGTATAATTAATTATTCTAGATTCTTTCACTGTTATTGATAATTCCACTTCAGATTCAGATATTAA
>NC_091570.1:40271539-40276539 GCF_042767895.1 Penaeus vannamei
GTCAAAATATCTATTCAAGAAGTTATATCTCAGGAATCCTTAAGTTCTGCAGGGAATTAAGAAAAGAAAAAAAGATGCTCATGGTTGACATTCATTCTTGCTATAATAAAACCAAGTCCATTTGTTTGGTAGCTTGAGATCTGCACAGTCAGCCTGTTGCAAATTAAAAAAATATATAATGTAAAACCAAACAAATGAAAAAAAAAAAAGGCAAATTTCTTATAGATTTGTGTTCAGTTTAGAAACAGACAGTATAATTTCCTGTTAGATTTATTTACAGAATTCTGAAACACCAGTTTGGTAAAGTGTGGTTAAGAATTTTTTCCATTTCATAGTAGAATTTCTCTTTGTATTTTGAGATGAAATCCCATGTAATCTTCATTCCCTCCTGTCAAAATTTTAAGGTTTACATACCGTATTTGTGTCCTGTGTTAGACTTTAACAGGGTGTTCAAAAGTTTTCAAAGTAGCAGGCTACCTAGGTCCAAGTAGTGGGCTACCCTGTATTACCTGGCAGCTGAGCGCTGAAGGCGCTAGGCAAAATGTTTCGGGAAGTCCAGGAAATTTTTGAAAAGTGCAATCCCTCAGATGCATTTTCTGTGCACTCGGCGAATGGTGCATAAAAGTAATCAATTTTTTCATTATTGTCCTGCGAAAAGTACCCAGGGATCGAAAGGCTGACAGATGGCAAATTTTCACTGGGTGCCGATTACTTTTGAACACCCTGCTTTAAGTGTAGAAAATTGGTACAAAGAAGAGTTGCATGGAGTGAAGTAAAATTCAGTGAAGGTATGGGTTATAGGATAAGTTGAAAATATATTTTAAGCTTATTCAGTAGGTGCTCATTACTTTTTGTTCTTCCTTGATGGTAATATTTTGTTCTGATTGTTTTTCAGGTTTACATTTTATAAGACTTTAGCATTAAAAGATGGAAATCTAAAAGAGGATAACACTTAATACAGAGGAAGATGAAATAATGCATTAGCTACATTTATATCATGAATATATATAACCTCTCCCATCGGGATTCGATCCCTCGCTGCTGTTGCACGTGAATAAGAAGTTGAGGGATCGAATCCTGATTGGAGAGGTTATATAAATTCACTTAATACAATGTTCAATTTATTCAAGGAAAACCATGTGACTTTGTTCTTCTTCTGCAGGATAAAGTTTCACATCCTCCAGTCATTCCTGCATGTCATCCACCTAACCATCGGCTACATTCTGATGCTGATCGTCATGACTTACAATGCATACTTCAGCATTGCAATTATAGGTGGGGCAGGGCTTGGCTACTTCTTCTTTGCCCTATTTGACCTGCCCAGCAAAATCCTGGGGACCTCACGCACAGCAGTGAGAAAACGAAGCAACAGCCATACGCAGGGAGCTGAAGGTAACAGACATTATGGGTGTGCTTCATATGGTACAACCGGAACTGTGCCGTCATCTGTGGTGGTCCCTCGTCCCTCGTCTGAGCTTGAGCAGGAAGCGCGTGAGAGTGAGCATGTGGGTTTGGCCTTTGAGAACCTCAGAGGGGATGTGGATGCCTCAGGAAGGGTGGCCAAGGACTGCGTAGGAGGCAAAGGCTGCCACGCGGAGTCAGAAGGTGGACAGAGCACAGAGGTTGACATCAGTGACACTGATCCACTCATACCTCATGATACTATCAAAGTTGAAGTCCAGGTCCATGCCTATCCTGAGGAATGAGGTTCTTCATGTGTATTTTTATTTACTTTTTTCCTTGCTTTATATGCAGTAAAAAAGAGTGACGGGAGGGGACTTTTGATTTTATTGTCGTTTCTAAATAGAAGTATTTCTTGTATTTATGTGGAAAATTTATCATTTCTTCTTTGTTGCATCTAGTATACCAATACTTTTTTTCTTTTCCTTCCCTTTCCTTCTCATAAGCAGCAGTAATAGCCTTGTTCAGAGGAGATTCTCGATGGAGAAGAATGTAGCAAATTAACAATTACTACCAGCTAACATTGTATCTGTGATTGATATTACAGAAGACATACTTTGCTATTTGTAATGTATGACACAGAGTAATGATGACTGAATACATCTCAGATTTAACCCATAACTGAGTACATGCACGGTCAGCTATAGGTTTGTTTTATGATATTTGTTTACACATAGATGGTTTCACAGATGTTTTGTCATCAATGAGTCACTACGATTACCCAACCACACTTGTTTACCTCATTTCTGGAATTTTCTGAAAACAATTTTTACTTTTCTTTTTATCATTCTTATTATTCTCAATATTGTTATTATTATTATTGTTGTAATTATTATCATTGTTATTGTTCTTATTCTTATTCTTAAGTTTGTTGTAATTATTATCATTATTATTATTATTATCATTATTATTATTTTTATTATTATTATTATTATTATTATTATTATCATTATTATTATTATTATTAGCATTATTATTATTATAATAATTATTATAATTATCATCATCATTTTCATCCTATTACTATGATTATTATTATTTTTAATGTGATTATCATTGCAACATTAACAATGGTAATAGTAATAAAAACAAGCTTTTCTTAAAAGAGAAAGAAAAAAAATTCAAGTGGTGAGATCAGATGCCAGTGAGTTAGCTATACTATCTTGGCATTAGTTTTACAAAGTTGAGAAGGGAAGGCTTTAAATTTCCTTGATTATTTCTTTATGTTGGCAGAGAGGATTGCAAGGAAGAGCTGCTCTCTGGATATGTCGTCCAACTTATCTCTCTGGTGGGGATTCCTCAACTTGTGAAACATTCAGTCCACTTAATTATTTGTTAGTCTGAGCAATTGTAAATAGATTTAGTATGCAATTTACCTGTCAAACTTCTTAGTAAATTCAAGTTGTTGTTCAGTTCAGTTACTTAGTCCCCCCCATTCATTCATCAGTCTATCTCACTCGCCAGCCCCACTTGTCTATTTTATAAGTAATAGGCCTGTTATGCAGCTTCATTCCATCCAGACATTCATTAGTCCAGTTGTCCAGCCATCAAAATCTTAATCTGCGGAATTGTCTGTCCATTGTTTATTTCATTTTTCTTTTTTTTTCAGTCCACTTTCCTAGGCACAGTTAATACATTCGGTTAACACACTGTTCCTCATGATTGTTTATTTGCTAATTCACTCCTTTGTTAGTTTACAATGTTATCAGTTCAAAAATTTAACAGTTGATCCAATAGTTCATCCATATTGCATCCAGTGATTAGTATTTTTTCTGCTGTTTGTTTTTTCTTTTCCTTTTTTGCCTTTATTTCTTCCCCTTCCTCTTTATTTGTATATATTAGAGATGTGAACATTTCTTAAATGTAATATAAAAAGTAAAGTTACCATATTAATTTCTTATAGATATTTTCTATGATACAATTAACAACATATGAAGAGCTTTTAGGATCTGATTTCAAACAACTCCTTTTGGCAATTCACAATTTACCTCCCTTTTTTATCAGTATATTTTTATAGGTCTTTAAATTTTATTTTTGGTAAAGGCTAGGCAGTAAACTGTTGGTAGATTTTTTTTTGAGGGAGATGTGTTTTCTTTTGTTGTTGTGTTGATAAGCTTTAATAACGTTTGGATCTGATTGTATATTTTTAGCAAAATATTTTTGTATAGACTGAAATGAGAAGCTATTTTGTGTGCACTATTATAATTCTTTGATTTAAGCTTTTTAAAATATATATATATACAAAAATAGTCTGTGGATATGTACAGTGTAGCTATATAAAATTATCAGCACTATGATATATTAATTGAAAGATATTTATTTGGTGCTATACAGAGTTCTAAATTGCTCATATTATTTATAAAAAGTTGGTTTTGTTTGTATATTGTTTTGATAATTTATATTAATATGTATATTGTAAGTTGTTGGTATAGCTGCTGTTATACCCCTAATTTTTCATGTGAGAGTCAGTATTTGAGATTTCAGTGATTTTGTTAGTGTTTTCTTTTTCTGAGGAAGTGGAGGACTGAAAAGACCTCTTGCTACCGTACTCCTCAACTTTCTCAGATTTTAATCTAATCTGTTTTCTGTGAAGGAGCTCTTTGTAACAAATATATTTCACAGACTAATGTGAATGAAAGACTTATTTCAAATTAATTATATCCTTGTTGAATGACTTTAGCATGGCCATAAAAGCTACGGCTACTTTCTTCTTGAAGCATAATCTTAGAATGTAACAAAGGCTAAGCTGTGAATAATTTTGTAATACTATTTGGTATTTGCACCAGGTTTATATCCTTAGCTGGATTGTTAATGATATCAATAGGTTTGCTCTAATACATTTAAGGACTATACTTTTTCTAAACTTGCCCTGTATTTGAAATGGGCTTATTTTCATCTCATTTAATTTCTGTGAGAAATTTCTATTTGTAGGAGACAGACCTAATATATGTACAGAATTAAAAAATGTAGTATATTATACTAATACATTTTATAAGATGACGGTTGAATAATTTGTACTCTCAACAACAGAAGTGAAAGAAAGAAAAAGTATATATGTGAATACAGATAGGTATAAAAGCAGGTGTGAGTGTAGGTGTGGGTATGCGTGTGTGTGTGTGTGTGTGTGTGCGTTTGCCTGTGGCTGTGGGTGTGCATGTGGGTGTATGTGTGCATGTGCATGTGGGTGTATGTGTGCGTCTGCATGTGCGTATGGGTGTATGGGTATGGGTGTGGGTGGGTATGAGAGGGTCTGGGTGCATGTGCGTGTGCATCATGTATCTCTGTCTCTGTCTCTGCCTCAGAAGACATGTGTATGTGTCAGATGAAAAGACATAAAAAATTAAACATTTTCTACTCTGTGAGCAAATTTACATGAAAAGACTTCTGTTGGAGGAGATATGTTGTTAAGAACTTTTTTCTTCTTGTGTTTTTAGGCAGATCTGATTTTGTAGAAAAGAGCAAACATTGCACCTTACTCAAGAATGTTTATATATGCATACAGAGCTATAATACATCACTAGTAGCAATATTTTAGACAA
>NC_091570.1:40301539-40311539 GCF_042767895.1 Penaeus vannamei
TCCTGCCCGCCCTCGTACCTAGGCCTACTTGACAAAGTGCAGAGGCGAGCACAAAGACTTATGGATCTGCACACCAGACTGCACGAGACGCCCAGCCTACTGCAGCCTCCACAGCATCGAAGAGACGTTTCAGGGATGTGCGGCATGTACAAGATCCAGAGGCAACACACGACCCACTTGACCGCGTTGCAACTCCCAACGGCGGCCCCGACGACCCACGCCACCCGATCCTGGCGGCGTCACAACCACCAGGTGCAGACGCCCTTCGCTAGGACAGAGCTGTTCCTGCGATCGTTCCAGCCGAGGTACTCAAGACTGAGGAACAACATGGTGGTTCAAGAAATACATCAATAGGTGGCTGTTCCCTCCATGATCAACCAGATAGAGTTCACTCACTCAATGTAATGTGAAAGTGTTAATAATAAAATACTATAATGTACATTTACAGCCTTAGATCTTGATTGCATCAGTTCTTTATGTGTAATTCACTAGCTTTAGATAACTCATGATGATCACTGTCAATGTTTAAAGCATGATAGTGTACGCAAAATGTTTATGTAATAAAGTATAAAAAAGGAATTAGAGAGAGAGGGAGAGAAAAAATTAGATAAAGTTAGATAGAGAGGTAGGTAGATAGATAGATAGATAGATAGATAGATAGATAGATAGATAGATAGATAGATAGATAGATAGATAGATAGATAGATAGATAGATAGAGAGAGAGAGAGAGAGAAGGGAGGGAATGAGAGAATGAGAGAATGAGAGAATGAGAGAGAGAATGAGAGAATGAGAGAGAGAGAGAGAGAGAGAGAGAGAGAGAGAGAGAGAGAGAGAGAGAGAGAGAGAGAGAGAGAGAGAGAGAGAGAGAGAGAGAGAAATAGATAGACTGCGTGTGTGTAAAATTGAATAAATGAGTGTGCTTCTCTCTTTCTCTTTCTCTCTCTCTCTCTCCCTCACTCCCTCCGTTTCCCTCCCCCTCTCTCATTCTCTCCCCTTCCCATCTCCCTTTCCTCTGTTCCTTTCCCTTCTCTTACTCTCTTTCCATATCCTTCACTCTCTCCCTCTTCCCACCCACCTTCTCTAACTCTTTATCTTAGTGTGTGTGTGTGTGTGTGTGTGTGTGTGTGTGTGTGTGTGTGTGTGTGTGTGTGTGTGTGTGTGTGTGTGTGTGTGTGTGTGTGCGGGTGCGCGCGCGCGTGTGTGTATGTGTTTGTGTGTCTTCTGAGACTCTTTCCTCCCACTCCTTCTCCCCCCCCTCTCTCTCCCTCTCTCTTTCTTTCTCTCTCTATATTCTCTCTCTTTACCATTCACTCACCACACATACACACGCACGCACACACACAGAAAATGAGAGAGAGAGAGGGGGGGAAGGAAGAAGGGGCGAGGGAGGGAGGAGGGGAGAGAGAGAGAGAGAGAGAGAGAGAGACAGAGACAGAGAGAGAGAGAGAGAGAGAGAGAGAGAGAGAGAGAGAGAGAGAGAGAGAGAGAGAGAGAGAGAGAGATTTTCTGTTGCAAGAATGACACATCCAGGAAAGAGAGAGAGAGAGAGAGAGAGAGAGAGGGGGGAAAAGGGGGGTAGGGATATAGAGAGGGTTTAAACAGAGAGAGATATTGGAGAGAGCAGAGATAGCGATAGAGAAAGCGATAGAGAAAGGAGGAGAAACGATAGAGAAAGAGAGAGAAAGAGAGAGAGTAGAGAGAGAGAGAGAGAGAGAGAGAGAGAGAGAGAGAGAGAGAGAGAGAGAGAGAGAGAGAGAGAGAGAGAGAGAGAGAGAGAGAGCAGAGAGAAAGAAACAGAGAGAGAGAAAGAAGCAGAGAGAGAGAAAGAAACAGAGAGAGCGCGAGAGAGAGAGAGAGAGAGAGAGAGAGAGAGAGAGAGAGAGAGAGAGAGACACAGGGAGAGAGACACAGGGAGAGAGATATGGGAGAGGGAGAGGGAGAGGGAGAGGGAGAGGGAGAGAGAGAGAGAGAGAGAGAGAGAGAGAGAGAGAGAGAGAGAGAGAGAGAGAGAGAGAGAGAGAGAGAGAGAGGAGAGGGGAGAGGAGAGAGAGAAAGAGAGAGAAAGGGGGGGGGGAGGGAAGTGAGAGAGTTTGAGAGAGAAAGAGAGAGAAGGGGGGAGGGAAGGAGAGAGTTTGAGAGAGAAAGAGAGAGAGAGACGGAAAGAGAAAGAGAGAAAGAGGAGAGAAAGAGAGAAAGAGAGAATGAGAGAAAGACAGAGAGAGAGAGAGAGAGAGAGAGAGAGAGAGAGAGAGAGAGAGAGAGAGAGAGAGAGAGAGAGAGAGAGAGAGAGGGAGGAGGGGGGAGAAGGAAAGAGGGAGGGAGAGATGGATATGGAAAGAGAGAGAGGGGAAAGGAACAGAGAAGAGGGAGAGATGGAGAGAGGGAGGGAAAGACATGACTTGCAGTAAACATCACAGCGTTTTTAATAGATATTTAATATTCCAGTAGTGCTGCTGCAAGGACAAGAGAAGAACTGTAATTCAACAGAACAGCCAGAAACAGGTAGGTTCTCTCTCTCTCTCTCTCTCTCTCTCTCTCTCTCTCTCTCTCTCTCTCTCTCTCTCTCTCTCTCTCGCACTTTCTCACTCTCTCTTTCTCTCACACTCACTCACTCACTCACTCTTTCTCCTCTTCTTTAAAGATAGTAGCAACAATAGCAATGATAATAATAATAATGATATTAATTAAATATGAAGCATTAAGCAACGCAAAAATAACATTATTATTAATAGTAAAAATAGCACTAATAATAATGGTAAGAAGACTAATAATAATAATACAAATGATAATGATATCAACATCAATAACAACAACAACAATAATGATGATGATGGTGGTGATAATGATGATAATGGTAATAAAATAATGATTATTATTATCACAATGATGATAATAGAAATGATGATGATAAAAATAACAATAATAATAATGAAAACAATAAAGATGAAGAAACTTATAATAAAAATGACAATAATTGTAATAAGAATATTAGAAATATTAATAAATATAGAAATAATGATGATAATATTAATGATAATAATAATGGTAATGATAATAAGATAATACTGGGAAAGATCAGGGTAAATACTGATAACGATGGTAAGATGATAATAATAATAACTAATAATAATGATGATAATAATAATATTAATAACGATAGTTATGATAATGATAATGATGATAACAATAATGATAATAGTGATGATGATAATAATAATGATATCAATAATAACAGCAACAATAACAGTAATGATAATAATAATAATAATAATAATAATAATAATAATGATCATGGTAATAATAATAACTGTGATAATAATAATAATAATAATAATAATAACAACAATCATCATCATCTTGATAATAATGACAATGAACATGAAAAGGAGAAGGAAAATTTTTAAAAAATGAAAATGGTAATAATAATGACAGAGTAGTAATAATGATGATAATAGAAGGATGATAATAACACTGATAATGGTGATGATAGTAATAGTGGCAATGATAACAACAATAAAACCAACTATGATATTAATAATGGTAGAGATAATGATAAATGATAATCATATTAATGATAATGATAATGACAATAATAATTATAATACTAATATCAATAACAAAGATGATAATAATAATATTTCTATTGATAATAAATAAGATAAATATAATGGTAATAGTAGTAGTTATATTAGTAGTAGCAATAATAATAATAATAATAATAATAATAAGAACAATAATAATACTGATAATTATAATGATAATAATAATAATAATGATGATAATAATAATAATAATAATAATAATAAGGATAATAATAGCAATAAAGATAATGATAAATATAATGGTAATTGTAGTAGTTATATTAGTAGTAGCAATAATAATAATAATAATGATTGTAATTATAACAATGATGATGATGATAATAATAATAATAATATTATAATAATAATGATAATAATAATAGTGATAATAATAGCAATAAAGATAATGACAATATCAGCAATAATGATAATAACAATAATAATGGTAATAATAATTATCATAATAACAACAACAAAACGAATAATAATGACAATTACTATCATCATCATAATAATATATGATAACAATGATGATAATAATAATGATGATAATAGCAATAACAATAATGCTAATAACAGCAATAATAGTGACAATCATATTAATAATAGTGATAGTAGTAATAATAATAATAAAATTAATGATAATAACGATAAAAATATCAATGATAATAACAATAACAACAACAATGATAATAACAATAAAAAAAGAAAAACATTAATAATAATTATATCTATAATAACAACAAAAGTAGTGATAATGGTAAATATTTTAATAAGTATAATGACAATGACAACGATCATGATAGTGATAATGATAATGATATTAGAAATAAAAAATGTAATAATGATGATGGTGATGATTATGATGATACCATGATAATAACAATGATAAAATGAATAATAATAAACATAATGATAGAAATTATATGTAATAATAAGGTAATTTTCTATATTACGTCCGCATGACCGATATCGACGATTTTGGTATCGTTGGATTCCTCTCACTCTATACAATGCAAATAGATAGGTTTTATTGCGCGCTAACCCCCCGTTAGCGACAAACTTGGTCCCGATTGCGGGGGCGACGATGTCGGAGCGCCGGACGTAATATAGAAATTACCCTAATAATTTTAACTCCACAAAGAAAAATAATCACAGTTATCATACGACTTTTCCATTGTAGGGGCTGCGCTCCCCAGGACTTCTCGGGGAGGGGCTGCCGCCCCCAACCCCCGCCGAGGAAACAAAACCTCCACCACGTATTCACGGCAGGATAGAGCGCACACGAACTAGATGAGGAGCCGATAACCTACAATAACCTAGGATTTTTAAGGTACTAACCTGATTTATTAATGCCGCTAATTACTAGGGAGGGTGCTCCTTTGCCGCAAAATGTGAAGGAGGCAGGGTGCTTTGAGATTGCGCAAAGAAAGAGCCCACGAACATCGAAGCACACCAGCCACACCTCTGCCTCTTCTGCTTCCTGACCGCCACGGCCCTATCACACTTGAATCTTTTCTTCTTCAGGTCTAGGCGTGCTGGCTGCCCGCACCTGCCGCAATCTTTCTCACGACGAAGGAGGCCGTGGCGGAAGCACATATCTAGCATTTTTTCTTGGCTAATGGCAATCTCGCGCAGAAAATCCGTCTCGGAGTACGAGCACCCTCCACACTCGGCCATCGTGGCGACTATGACTGACTTCTGAACGCGACGGTTATTTCGGTTAGGAATACGAATGTCGTTATTCCAGAGGAAGGGAAACTCGACTTTGAGGCCATCGGTGTAACATCGAAAAAGGCGCAAAACCCGCCGACGAGGGCGGGCCACTGTGTTTATCCTGATTATACTACAATCGTCTCTATATACAATGCTGACTATAATAAGGTTAATATGCTGATTCAGTGAGAATCTTACGAGGTAATACGCCCCCTGCTCCGACATCGACGATGATTGTGTAACGCTCTAGCCTGCCGTGAATACGTGGTGGTTTTGTTTCCTCGGGGTTGGGGGGCGGCAGCCCCCCCCCCTCCCAGGGGGGTTCACAGGGGGCGCAGCCCCCTGCAATGGAAAGTTATGTGAATAACCATGGTTATTTTCACTGTGCGTTATATTATTAGTGCTATTTAACCCCGCATTTTCCCTGGAACCTTTCATGCCCTCCCCTGCTATCGGGGCCAAGTTTGTCGCTAACCCCCGGGGGGTTAGCGCGCAATAAAACTATATATTTGCAATGTGGAGAGTGAGAGGAATCCAACGATACCAAAATCGTCGATATCGGTCATGCGGACGTAATATAGAAAATTACCCTACTACTAATGGCAATGAAGATGATAGATCGAATAATGATGATAGTAAAAGTGCAAAATTATATTGATAAACCGCATTCATGTAGACAAATATACCTCTACCCACCTGACACCAACCGCATCCTCGGCAGCGCCCAGCAGTCCGCAAGAAGCTGACGCCCGCGACCGAGGCAGCTGCTCAACCTCTGTCCCCTGTGGCAATTGTGGCGATTCTTCCTGCGGCGGCTGCACGCTGCACAGGCGCCTGGACGCCGTTGCCATTCAGGCGCCGGATACATTCAATCCTGTTTGAATGTAGGACCAGTGTCTTCTGGATGTGTTTTTTGTGTGTAATATGCTTGTGATTCACGTTGACACTCATATGAGGGCTACCAACTATAAATACAGCACAGTCTACATACATACAATACATACTAAAATAGATATCCACATAAACCACTGCATGTTTGTGTGCGTCTTTCTACTTGTTCTTACCTGGTTGTTTCAGTACGGGAGAAGAACTAGGCTCAGGTGGTCCAGTCTGTTTGTTTGTGTGTTTGTGCATCTCACGAAAACTACTTAATTTGCATCCCAATATATTCAAATAGGTAAACGCATTAAATACGACGTCAACGGAGAAATACTTTCATACGAGACGTAGGATGAACATATTACATTCTACATCAAATACTGTTCTAAAACTCTGGATCAATAAAACGGAAATAAAAGTGAAGTGAATCATTTTCCTTTCATAACAAGCGCACCCCCCCCACACACACATATAAATAAATAAATAAATAAATTTATATATATGTTTGTATATATTCATATATATATGTTTATATACATACATACATACATATATATATATATATATATATATATATATATATATATATATATATATATATATATATGTATGTATGTATATATAGGATACACACACACACACACACATATATATATATATATATATATATATATATATATATATATATATATATATATATATATGAATATATACATATATATATATATATATATATGAATATATACATATATATATATATATATATATATATATATTATATATATATATATATATATATATATATATATATATATATATATATATATATATATATATATATGATCTTCCTCCCACGAGCGCCGGGCGGTCAGTGCTGCCGACGCAGGGCAAAAGCCGCGCCCGTCGAGAAGGCGCTGCTGCCCAAACAATCCCGGGGCGATCAGGAGAGGCGGTTCGGTAGTTACACGGTCGTTCGCTACAGTATAACCCCCCCCCCACACACACACACACATTTATACACACACAGTGATGGGCACAAAATTGTCTAAGGCGATACCGATACATCAGTACTTGAAAACGCTAAAGCGATTCCAATACATCGATTCTTCGTCGATAGCTGAATAGACACCACCAAATGTATCACCCGCAATTCTTTGCAAGAAAATAGTCCAACTGATTTGTAGATAGAAAAGTAGCTGAATAGAGATAGATAGATAGATAGAGAGAGAGAATGAGAATGAGGCAGGGAGAGAGAGAGAGGAGAGAGAGAGAGAGATGAGAGGGGGGGGAGAGAGAGAGAGAGAGATGAGAGAGAGAGAGGAGAGAGAGAGAGAGAGAGAGAGAGAGAGAGAGAGAGAGAGAGAGAGAGAGAGAGAGAGAGAAGAGAAAGAGAGGGGGAGAGATGAGTCGAGTGAGAGAAGAAGAGAAGAGCGCTGCAGTGAGGAGAGAGAGTTATGAGATGAGACGCGCGCCTGTTCTGAGAGGATGGGAGCCCTGAACGGTGAGCTGAATGGGAGGTATGGTCCGATGAAGTAGGAGTATATTCTCTCTCTCTCTCTCTCTCTCTCCGCTCGCGCTCTCCCTAAGTCGACAGAGAGAGAGAGAGAGAGAGAGAGAGAGAGACGTCTCAAAAAAAACAAACATTAGAAAATAAACCAAGGAGGAATCAATAAATAGATATAAACTACAATTTAAATTTGTAGATGAGCAGAAAATGCGAGAGTGTCAGAGTTGGTTTTCCCCACTTTGGAGGGTATGGAGACACCGCTTTTGCTGTTTATTCAGAGGGATTGCTGGTAGCGTGGCTTGGCAGCGCCTCGTGTTAGTGCAAAGCCCGGGCGAAGGGGAGCCAGGAGGCGCGCCGAACAGGAGGCGGTGACCCGATGTTGAGTGTCGAGTAGCACTGAAGACAGGTCAGGGGTCACGAGTGCTGGGGGCTAGTCAATCCGCCGCCATGATTGTTCCTTCAGGGAGCTCAGAGAGTGGGGAAGGGAAGGAGGAAGAGAGAGAGAGAGAGCGAGAGAGAGAGAGAGAGAGAGAGAGAGAGAGAGAGAGAGAGAGAGAGAGAGAGAGAGAGAGAGAGAGAGAAAATCAAAGAGAGTGAATATGTGTGAGAGAGAAAGAGAGTGTGGGAAATAGGAGGAGAAGGAGGTTAGGAAGAGACAAAATAAGAAAATGAGTGAGAGAGAGAAAGCGAATAGTGGTATATATGAGTCAAAATATCAATGATATTGAGATATATGAGAAATAGAGTATTTTAATTCATTTTAAGGTTTCCAGACATAGTGAATGATGAGTCAGAATGATGCCATACTGATCTGAAGTTTTAATGATAAAAAATAATATTGAATCTATCTGAGTTAACATTTGATTAACTTACTAAAGTAAAGTAATAACGAAGATTTATGTTGGTGTTAACAATGACCCCCATAACACACCATCTTCACCATTTATCCATCCACGTAGAAATAGCAATAACAGTTCTTAGTACCACTGTCCTTTTATCATCAAATAATATATATACTGATAAGATATAAATAATCAGTAAGTTCTCGGTAACAAACGTACGTCCCATATCCCGTGAATATCACATGACATGTTAATATTTTTTTCCACGCTCCAAAGATATATTGTTTCAGTATATTATGTAATTTAACTGATCGAAATCGGACTTTCCTATGTAAGCTGTATTTGCGGGTACACAACGTCCAATCTCAGGAAAGGAGAAACTGGCAACTCACCCTGTACCCAGTCTGATTTCCCAAGTCGCTTTTTTATTCTAAATAATGACTCACATTACCTGTGCTTATTCGGGTTTGGGTTTTTGAAACATGTTCAATATTTTTACTTTCCTCAGAAATCTTCTGTTGCCAGCACCATATAATTACTTTTTCTCAAAAACGATTTAGCGAATCCGACGACTCCGGAGCCCGGGGTGCGACAGAACGTTCCGTGGTGGAATTTCGTGTTGGAGACGTGTCGGGAGGGCAGGCGAGAAGGTCGTGATTTCCTTGTAGTGGTTGTAGATTTTTATAATTTAAGTACGCTTTCACGTTTTCCATTTGTTCAAACACTCTATTATGTTAACCCTGTGTGATATACATTTTTTTTGTTCCATTACGGATTCAGAGAACAGTAATAGGTATTATAGAAGTATAGTGTTGAGGAAGGAGAAAGTCCTTGAATTGTTTTTGCTGGAGGAAACAAAGAATCATTGCAGAGGTGTTGGAAAAACAGTAATTAGCAGTAATGATTTTATTCCATGAATAAGGAAATACCTTGTGTACAAAGATTGTGAAGTATATATACTAGCCATGATTATGGCAAAGGTCTAGTGAGAAGATAGGAACTAGCTCTTCTTTACTTGATTTGTTTTTATGAGGGAGAAATGATTAATTTTCCTATATATTACTTATTATTTTTCTTGGAGAAATTTTGGATTGAATATTGAATCCTAGGTATTTTGGCTGATGTTATGTTATTTCTCGTGGTTAGGTGTATGGCAAACATATGCATATGCATATTCATGTAATTTCTGGATAATAAGTATAAACTGAAGTTAACCAAACCTACCCTAATCTAACATAACTTAACCAAATCGAGAGTGGTATTATCTTGTGTGTTGCCATATTATTTGTTTCCACATGCATGTGCAAGACACCAACAGGGCTTTTCTGCCGTACTTGTAGTCACTTTCTTTTATTTTAATTTTAGTGCCCATCCCAAAATTGGCCATGCAGCGTATGTTTTTGTATTCAAAGTGGTTATAGAAACGGGAAAAAAATCCATGCCGTTTAGCCCGAAAATCATCATGTGGAAGTGG
>NC_091570.1:40336539-40361571 GCF_042767895.1 Penaeus vannamei
TTATTCTGGCAAATTTGCTCTCCTGTTGTCATCTCAAGAACAGATAAGCTTATTTTCAATTGCATGTATTTATTTCTTTATTTATTTTTTAAATTATTTGTTTGTTTCATATTTTCTATTAGGAATTAACTTTAATCTTCTCGTTCTTTTTCCTTCTTTCTTTCTTTGGCCTTATTTCTTCCTTCATTGCTATTACTTTGATTTTGCCTTTTTTCTTATTTCACACACTTCATTCTATGCTGGTCTTATCTTTTATCTTCCTCCTCAGGTATATCTATTTTACATATCTTCATTTTATTTGTTTTGCTATTTTTTTCATTCTTTTTGTAGTTCTTGCTTGCTTTCTTTTACCGTTTTGGTTCTTTCATAATTTTGTGTCCATTTTACATTGTTCTTTTCCCTTTGCTCTTTTTATGTGTTTTGTTTTCTTCTGTCCACTCCATTCTTCTTTTTCGTTCATATATTTTTCTTGCCCTTTGTCTTATGTTCTTTCTTCCTTAGCTCAAATATCTAGTTTTCTTTCTCTTCGTTTCTACCCTTTTCCTTATAATTCCGAAATCCCCACGTTTTTCTCGTTCTTATTATTTCCTCTTTCTCTCCCCAACCTCTCGTTCTATCGCTCTCTCTCTATTTCTCTTTGTTTCATTGTCTCTTTCCATTCATTCTCTCACTCTCTTTCTATCCTTCCTTCTTTCCTTTTTCTTGTCTTCTTTATTATTACTTTTTCTCCTCTCTCTCTCTCTGGCTCTGACCCTCCCCTTCATCCACATCTGTGTCCGCAGTATGCTTCTATATACATTAAACACACTTTCAAATTTGGGAAAATTTCAATAACTGTGTATGTAATAATAACTGTACTCTTAGCTTTATTAGTTTACTAAATATCATCATTATACATTGCTAATAAAAACACAATGATGAGAAACAATGACAAACAATACGCGTGTATGGAAGAGAAAGGGAGAGGGAGGGGGGGTATTGTTGATACGTAAGAAAGCTGCAATTAAAACTCCCAAAAAGGTAATGGCCACGGTAATACAGTCCTCTGCCCGGAGATGCCAGGGTCGATTTCCGTTAAATGGCCCACTGTGATATCGTTTTTATTTTATTTATTCTCAGTAAAAAAAAAGTCTGTCTACGCGAAACAATATTGGTTCTCATTTGGGTTTATAAAATAAACTTTCTCAAAATTATTAGAATATCTTTTCTATATCCATTATAAATAGTCCTTAAAGCTCCATTTATAAAATAGATGAAAAGTTCCATGAAATAAAATAGTAAAATGAGAAAAAACAACACGTGTAGTGTATATTAAAAAAAGTTCATAGTGATCATAAAATATTCAATAGAAAATGTGTGTAAAAGTTTCAAAATAGAAATAAAAAAGTATTCCAAAGTATTTAAGATCATGATATATTTCTGAATTCATTTTCTTGGTGGTCTGTTTGGCGTAGGGCTCATTGTAAACACAACGCGAGAAAAAAATATTAAAATACAATACCACAAACAGTAAAAAATAAAAGGGAAAAACAAAAGGAAAAACCACGGAGCCGCGCAGGTGAGTCACTCCAGGTCGCTTCCCATTTTCTATGGCTCGCAGCCTCCTCACCGCGACGGGCATCCTCACCCCAGGGGATAAACACGGGGGCTTTGGGCGACCTAGGAGCCGGAGAAAGACGGGACCTCCGCCGTGGAGCGAGGGTGGAGATTGCCCTTCATCTCGAAAGGGACGGGGGCGAAAGAAACAAGTAGGGGCCCGCTGGGGACGGATACAGGCAGTCCACAACACACACACACAAACACACATGTTTACAAATAAAGATATATATATATATATATATATATATATATATATATATATATATATATATATATATATATATATATATATATATGCAATGAAAAACACAATACCGTGTTGATAATATGGAAGAAAAACCCACAATGTACAAACTTTCATCAATAAATCTAGTTTGTACATTGTGGGTTTTTCTTCCATATATATATATATATATATATATATATATATATATATATATATATATATATATATATATATATATATATATATATATATATATCCCTTTCCCTCTCCCTCTCTCCCCTCTCTCTTTCTCCCCCCCCTCTGTCTCTGTCTCTCTCTTTCTCTCTCTCACCCCTCTCTCTCTTTCTCTTTCATATTTTCTCTCCCTCCCTCCCCCCTCTCTTGATATCTCTCAGTCTCCCTTTCACTTTATATCACCCCCCTCTCTCTCTCTCATATTTTCTCTCCCTCCCTCCCTCCCTCTCTCTTTATATCTCTCAGTCTCCTTTTCACTTTATATCACCCCCTCTCTCTGTGTCTCTGTCTTTGCATCTGATTCTCTCTCTCTCGTTTATTTATCTCTCTTCATCTCTCTCTCATATTTTCTTTTTCTCCCACCTTCCCTCCCTCACTATAGCATACTGCATAGTCCTGCAATGGCAATGTAGCATGGAAGCTTAATACCACGTGAATGCTTCCTCGTGGGGCGTTCCCACGTGGGGAGTGGGCCATGCTTCACGAGGAAGCAGTCACGTGGTGTTGAGCTTGCATGCTATTGCCATTGCAGGACTATGTATTATGCTATTCTCACCCCCTCCCCTCTCTGTCTCTTTCTCTCTCTCTCTCTCCTTCCACTCTCTCCCTCCCCCCACCCTCTCTCTCTCTCTCTCTCTTTCCCTCTCTCTGTGTATCTCTCTCTCTCCTTCCACTCTTTCCCTCCCCCTCCTCCCCCCTCTCTCTCTCTTTCCCTCTCTCTGTGTATCTCTCTCTCCCTCCACCCTTTCCTTCCCCCTCCCCCCCTCTCCCTCTCTTTCCCTCTCTCTCTCCTTCCACTCTTCCCCCCCCCCCCTCTCTCTCTCGCTCCCTCCCTTTTCCTTTCACTCTTTCTGTCCCTCAGTTCCTCCACTCTGTCTCTCTTTCTCTATTTACTTTTGCGCTAAGACCTAGAAAACTGAAAATGTCTTGGGTAACTTGTCGATAAAAGTGAATGATTGAATTCCACTATTGTTGTAGATTTATACGAGAGAAAATAAGAAATGTCATAATTTTACATTGTTCACGCCTGTGACAGAATTGAAAGAGTCGACTTTTTGTATAAAGCCTTGTTTTCAGTATGAGGATTTGATGTTGTATTCCATTTTACTGTTACTGTTATGATCTATTTCCATGTATACATAAGAATATGCGTAAGCAGACTAATTTCTCTTCTGACATATAGCTGGGGGATGGGCCCATATTGTTCTGGCCATATTTATGCCCTGGAAATGTAATTATGGTGTGTTTTTCAAATGTTGTTTATTGATACAGTGGTGGTAAGTGTGTTTGTATGATTTTGAAGCGTATCTGTTTGTGTGAGTGTGTGTGTAGTATTTTCCTTTGGTGGCACAGTTGGTGGGTTGTGCGTGTGTTGACGACGTTGGAAGAGTGTGTGTGTGTGGTAATTGTGGTTGTTTTTGTTTTTTGTTCCGTGGCAGTTGTAGGTGTGTATCCGTATGTGTGTTATTTGTATTTGTGTCCTTGTTCCCCCCCCCTCTCTGGCGCAGCGGTTTTGTGGTTTTGTAGCAATGTTTGTTATGGTGCGTTGAATGGGGTGTTTTGTGAGTGAATGGTAAGGGCGTGCATTGGTTGGGTAGAGGGTTTAATTAATTTTTTTTTTTTTTTTTTTTTTTGTAAAAGAGAGAGTATGTGAGGTACAAGAATGTGGATTGTAGTAAATGTAATGGAAAGTAAATGTGAAAATGTAAATGCAATCTGTCTCCGCCTGGATTCCCGGGAGTTCCCCTCCCCCCCTCCCAAGTCCTTTTTAGCTGTTTCTGTTTATCTGGTGTAGTATGGTAGTTGGTTTGAGTTGTGGGTGGCAATATTTGTAGTTTGTTGAGGAGGGTAGGGTAAGGGGTGGGAGAGAGAGGGCAAATGTGTAAAATGAGTGTTAAGGGGAAGAGTCGGAAGCAGAAGGAGAGAGAGAAAGAGAGATTTTGCAAGTTTTCTTTGAAGAATGCAAGAAAGACGGTAGGAGTTTGGGTGGTTTATTACGTAGGTCCACGAATAGTAATAATAATAAGTTTGATATTAGCATCTTTAGTGATAGCGGCTGATTGCAAAGTAGTGCTTTTTTCGGCCAAAACAAATCTCACCAATTTATTCAGTAGATATGCCCTTCTTGCACGGAAAAATAGGGTAAAAACAAGAAGTCCTCAGTCAAAGAAATGTAGGTTCCATCAAAATGCCCTGCTTGCTTAAAAATAATTGAAAAAGTGGTCCTCAGTCTAAAAGAAGTAACTTCGAGAGAAAAATCGTAGTTGCATGAAAATGCTTAAGAAAGTAGTCCTCAGTCAAAACGAGCTTGGTTTAAAAGAAATGCCCTTCTTGTATGGAAATAATAGAAAATAAGTCATCAGTCAGAGATTCGTTTGAGTTAGGTTAGGTCAGGTTAGGGTTATTTAAGGAGAGGATAGTTTAGATTTCGTTAACTTTGATTAGGTTTAGGTTAAATTAGTTTAGGATAGGATTTGGATGGATTTGGTTAGGTTAGGCTTATTTTTACAGAGGAGAGTTTAGGTTTCGTCTACTTAGCTTACATTGAGATTAAATTCGTTTAGTGTGGGTTAGGTTAGGTTAGGCTAGGCTGATTTTTATAGGTTAGGTTAGGTTAGGTTACGTTGGTTAGGTTAGGTTAGGTTAGGTTAGGTTAGGTTAGGTTAGGCTCAAATTTAACCAGGAGACTCCAAATTTCGTTTTCTCACATAAACTTGATCGTAAATCACTCTAATCCACGATAGGTTACAGTACCTGCAATTTGGGGAGGTTAGGTTAGGTTACGTTGGTTAGGTTAGGTTAGGTTAGGTTAGGTTAGGTTAGGTTAGGTTAGGCTCAAATTTAACCAGGAGACTCCAAATTTCGTTTTCTCGCATAAACTTGATCGTAAATCACTCTAATCCACGATAGGTTACAGTACCTGCAATTTGGGGAGGTTAGGTTAGGTTACGTTGGTTAGGTTAGGTTAGGTTAGGTTAGGTTAGGTTAGGTTAGGTTAGGTTAGGTTAGGCTCAAATTTAACCAGGAGACTCCAAATTTCGTTTTCTCACATAAACTTGATCGTAAATCACTCTAATCCACGATAGGTTACAGTACCTGCAATTTGGGGAGGTTAGGTTAGGTTACGTTGGTTAGGTTAGGTTAGGTTAGGTTAGGTTAGGTTAGGTTAGGTTAGGCTCAAATTTAACCAGGAGACTCCAAATTTCGTTTTCTCACATAAACTTGATCGTAAATCACTCTAATCCACGATAGGTTACAGTACCTGCAATTTGGGGAGGTTAGGTTAGGTTACGTTGGTTAGGTTAGGTTAGGTTAGGTTAGGTTAGGTTAGGTTAGGTTAGGCTCAAATTTAACCAGGAGACTCCAAATTTCGTTTTCTCACATAAACTTGATCGTAAATCACTCTAATCCACGATAGGTTACAGTACCTGCAATTTGGGGAGGTTAGGTTAGGTTACGTTGGTTAGGTTAGGTTAGGTTAGGTTAGGTTAGGCTCAAATTTAACCAGGAGACTCCAAATTTCGTTTTCTCACATAAACTTGATCGTAAATCACTCTAATCCACGATAGGTTACAGTACCTGCAATTTGGGGAGGTTAGGTTAGGTTACGTTGGTTAGGTTAGGTTAGGTTAGGTTAGGTTAGGTTAGGTTAGGTTAGGCTCAAATTTAACCAGGAGACTCCAAATTTCGTTTTCTCACATAAACGATCGTAAATCACTCTAATCCACGATAGGTTACAGTACCTGCAATTTGGGGAGGTTAGGTTAGGTTACGTTGGTTAGGTTAGGTTAGGTTAGGTTAGGTTAGGTTAGGCTCAAATTTAACCAGGAGACTCCAAATTTCGTTTTCTCACATAAACTTGATCGTAAATCACTCTAATCCACGATAGGTTACAGTACCTGCAATTTGGGGAGGTTAGGTTAGGTTACGTTGGTTAGGTTAGGTTAGGTTAGGTTAGGTTAGGTTAGGTTAGGCTCAAATTTAACCAGGAGACTCCAAATTTCGTTTTCTCACATAAACTTGATCGTAAATCACTCTAATCCACGATAGGTTACAGTACCTGCAATTTGGGGAGGTTAGGTTAGGTTACGTTGGTTAGGTTAGGTTAGGTTAGGTTAGGTTAGGTTAGGTTAGGTTAGGCTCAAATTTAACCAGGAGACTCCAAATTTCGTTTTCTCACATAAACTTGATCGTAAATCACTCTAATCCACGATAGGTTACAGTACCTGCAATTTGGGGAGGTTAGGTTAGGTTACGTTGGTTAGGTTAGGTTAGGTTAGGTTAGGTTAGGTTAGGTTAGGTTAGGCTCAAATTTAACCAGGAGACTCCAAATTTCGTTTTCTCACATAAACTTGATCGTAAATCACTCTAATCCACGATAGGTTACAGTACCTGCAATTTGGGGAGGTTAGGTTAGGTTACGTTGGTTAGGTTAGGTTAGGTTAGGTTAGGTTAGGTTAGGTTAGGTTAGGCTCAAATTTAACCAGGAGACTCCAAATTTCGTTTTCTCACATAAACTTGATCGTAAATCACTCTAATCCACGATAGGTTACAGTACCTGCAATTTGGGGAGGTTAGGTTAGGTTACGTTGGTTAGGTTAGGTTAGGTTAGGTTAGGTTAGGTTAGGTTAGGCTCAAATTTAACCAGGAGACTCCAAATTTCGTTTTCTCACATAAACTTGATCGTAAATCACTCTAATCCACGATAGGTTACAGTACCTGCAATTTGGGGAGGTTAGGTTAGGTTACGTTGGTTAGGTTAGGTTAGGTTAGGTTAGGTTAGGTTAGGCTCAAATTTAACCAGGAGACTCCATATTTCGTTTTCTCACATAAACTTGATCGTAAATCACTCTAATCCACGATAGGTTACAGTACCTGCAATTTGGGGAGGTTAGGTTAGGTTACGTTGGTTAGGTTAGGTTAGGTTAGGTTAGGTTAGGTTAGGCTCAAATTTAACCAGGAGACTCCAAATTTCGTTTTCTCACATAAACTTGATCGTAAATCACTCTAATCCACGATAGGTTACAGTACCTGCAATTTGGGGAGGTTAGGTTAGGTTACGTTGGTTAGGTTAGGTTAGGTTAGGTTAGGTTAGGTTAGGCTCAAATTTAACCAGGAGACTCCAAATTTCGTTTTCTCACATAAACTTGATCGTAAATCACTCTAATCCACGATAGGTTACAGTACCTGCAATTTGGGGAGGTTAGGTTAGGTTACGTTGGTTAGGTTAGGTTAGGTTAGGTTAGGTTAGGTTAGGCTCAAATTTAACCAGGAGACTCCAAATTTCGTTTTCTCACATAAACTTGATCGTAAATCACTCTAATCCACGATAGGTTACAGTACCTGCAATTTGGGGAGGTTAGGTTAGGTTACGTTGGTTAGGTTAGGTTAGGTTAGGTTAGGTTAGGTTAGGCTCAAATTTAACCAGGAGACTCCAAATTTCGTTTTCTCACATAAACTTGATCGTAAATCACTCTAATCCACGATAGGTTACAGTACCTGCAATTTGGGGAGGTTAGGTTAGGTTACGTTGGTTAGGTTAGGTTAGGTTAGGTTAGGTTAGGTTAGGTTAGGCTCAAATTTAACCAGGAGACTCCAAATTTCGTTTTCTCACATAAACTTGATCGTAAATCACTCTAATCCACGATAGGTTACAGTACCTGCAATTTGGGGAGGTTAGGTTAGGTTACGTTGGTTAGGTTAGGTTAGGTTAGGTTAGGTTAGGTTAGGTTAGGCTCAAATTTAACCAGGAGACTCCAAATTTCGTTTTCTCACATAAACTTGATCGTAAATCACTCTAATCCACGATAGGTTACAGTACCTGCAATTTGGGGAGGTTAGGTTAGGTTACGTTGGTTAGGTTAGGTTAGGTTAGGTTAGGTTAGGTTAGGCTCAAATTTAACCAGGAGACTCCAAATTTCGTTTTCTCACATAAACTTGATCGTAAATCACTCTAATCCACGATAGGTTACAGTACCTGCAATTTGGGGAGGTTAGGTTAGGTTACGTTGGTTAGGTTAGGTTAGGTTAGGTTAGGTTAGGTTAGGTTAGGTTAGGCTCAAATTTAACCAGGAGACTCCAAATTTCGTTTTCTCACATAAACTTGATCGTAAATCACTCTAATCCACGATAGGTTACAGTACCTGCAATTTGGGGAGGTTAGGTTAGGTTACGTTGGTTAGGTTAGGTTAGGTTAGGTTAGGTTAGGTTAGGCTCAAATTTAACCAGGAGACTCCAAATTTCGTTTTCTCACATAAACTTGATCGTAAATCACTCTAATCCACGATAGGTTACAGTACCTGCAATTTGGGGAGGTTAGGTTAGGTTACGTTGGTTAGGTTAGGTTAGGTTAGGTTAGGTTAGGTTAGGCTCAAATTTAACCAGGAGACTCCAAATTTCGTTTTCTCACATAAACTTGATCGTAAATCACTCTAATCCACGATAGGTTACAGTACCTGCAATTTGGGGAGGTTAGGTTAGGTTACGTTGGTTAGGTTAGGTTAGGTTAGGTTAGGTTAGGTTAGGCTCAAATTTAACCAGGAGACTCCAAATTTCGTTTTCTCACATAAACTTGATCGTAAATCACTCTAATCCACGATAGGTTACAGTACCTGCAATTTGGGGAGGTTAGGTTAGGTTACGTTGGTTAGGTTAGGTTAGGTTAGGTTAGGTTAGGTTAGGCTCAAATTTAACCAGGAGACTCCAAATTTCGTTTTCTCACATAAACTTGATCGTAAATCACTCTAATCCACGATAGGTTACAGTACCTGCAATTTGGGGAGGTTAGGTTAGGTTACGTTGGTTAGGTTAGGTTAGGTTAGGTTAGGTTAGGTTAGGCTCAAATTTAACCAGGAGACTCCAAATTTCGTTTTCTCACATAAACTTGATCGTAAATCACTCTAATCCACGATAGGTTACAGTACCTGCAATTTGGGGAGGTTAGGTTAGGTTACGTTGGTTAGGTTAGGTTAGGTTAGGTTAGGTTAGGTTAGGCTCAAATTTAACCAGGAGACTCCAAATTTCGTTTTCTCACATAAACTTGATCGTAAATCACTCTAATCCACGATAGGTTACAGTACCTGCAATTTGGGGAGGTTAGGTTAGGTTACGTTGGTTAGGTTAGGTTAGGTTAGGTTAGGTTAGGTTAGGTTAGGTTAGGCTCAAATTTAACCAGGAGACTCCAAATTTCGGTTTCTCACATAAACTTGATCGTAAATCACTCTAATCCACGATAGGTTACAGTACCTGCAATTTGGGGAGGTTAGGTTAGGTTACGTTGGTTAGGTTAGGTTAGGTTAGGTTAGGTTAGGCTCAAATTTAACCAGGAGACTCCAAATTTCGTTTTCTCACATAAACTTGATCGTAAATCACTCTAATCCACGATAGGTTACAGTACCTGCAATTTGGGGAGGTTAGGTTAGGTTACGTTGGTTAGGTTAGGTTAGGTTAGGTTAGGTTAGGTTAGGCTCAAATTTAACCAGGAGACTCCAAATTTCGTTTTCTCACATAAACTTGATCGTAAATCACTCTAATCCACGATAGGTTACAGTACCTGCAATTTGGGGAGGTTAGGTTAGGTTACGTTGGTTAGGTTAGGTTAGGTTAGGTTAGGTTAGGTTAGGTTAGGTTAGGCTCAAATTTAACCAGGAGACTCCAAATTTCGTTTTCTCACATAAACTTGATCGTAAATCACTCTAATCCACGAAAGGTTACAATTCCTGCAATTTGGGGAGGTTTGGTTAGGTTACGTTGGTTAGGTTAGGTTAGGTTAGGTTAGGTTAGGTTAGGCTCAAATTTAACCAGGAGACTCCAAATTTCGTTTTCTCACATAAACTTGATCGTAAATCACTCTAATCCACGATAGGTTACAGTACCTGCAATTTGGGGAGGTTAGGTTAGGTTACGTTGGTTAGGTTAGGTTAGGTTAGGTTAGGTTAGGTTAGGTTAGGTTAGGCTCAAATTTAACCAGGAGACTCCAAATTTCGTTTTCTCACATAAACTTGATCGTAAATCACTCTAATCCACGATAGGTTACAGTACCTGCAATTTGGGGAGGTTAGGTTAGGTTACGTTGGTTAGGTTAGGTTAGGTTAGGTTAGGTTAGGTTAGGCTCAAATTTAACCAGGAGACTCCAAATTTCGTTTTCTCACATAAACTTGATCGTAAATCACTCTAATCCACGATAGGTTACAGTACCTGCAATTTGGGGAGGTTAGGTTAGGTTACGTTGGTTAGGTTAGGTTAGGTTAGGTTAGGTTAGGTTAGGTTAGGTTAGGCTCAAATTTAACCAGGAGACTCCAAATTTCGTTTTCTCACATAAACTTGATCCTAAATCACTCTAATCCACGATAGGTTACAGTACCTGCAATTTGGGGAGGTTAGGTTAGGTTACGTTGGTTAGGTTAGGTTAGGTTAGGTTAGGTTAGGTTAGGCTCAAATTTAACCAGGAGACTCCAAATTTCGTTTTCTCACATAAACTTGATCGTAAATCACTCTAATCCACGATAGGTTACAGTACCTGCAATTTGGGGAGGTTAGGTTAGGTTACGTTGGTTAGGTTAGGTTAGGTTAGGTTAGGTTAGGTTAGGCTCAAATTTAACCAGGAGACTCCAAGTTTCGTTTTCTCACATAAACTTGATCGTAAATCACTCTAATCCACGATAGGTTACAGTACCTGCAATTTGGGGAGGTTAGGTTAGGTTACGTTGGTTAGGTTAGGTTAGGTTAGGTTAGGTTAGGTTAGGCTCAAATTTAACCAGGAGACTCCAAATTTCGTTTTCTCACATAAACTTGATCGTAAATCACTCTAATCCACGATAGGTTACAGTACCTGCAATTTGGGGAGGTTAGGTTAGGTTACGTTGGTTAGGTTAGGTTAGGTTAGGTTAGGTTAGGTTAGGTTAGGTTAGGCTCAAATTTAACCAGGAGACTCCAAATTTCGTTTTCTCACATAAACTTGATCGTAAATCACTCTAATCCACGATAGGTTACAGTACCTGCAATTTGGGGAGGTTAGGTTAGGTTACGTTGGTTAGGTTAGGTTAGGTTAGGTTAGGTTAGGTTAGGCTCAAATTTAACCAGGAGACTCCAAATTTCGTTTTCTCACATAAACTTGATCGTAAATCACTCTAATCCACGATAGGTTACAGTACCTGCAATTTGGGGAGGTTAGGTTAGGTTACGTTGGTTAGGTTAGGTTAGGTTAGGTTAGGTTAGGTTAGGTTAGGCTCAAATTTAACCAGGAGACTCCAAATTTCGTTTTCTCACATAAACTTGATCGTAAATCACTCTAATCCACGATAGGTTACAGTACCTGCAATTTGGGGAGGTTAGGTTAGGTTACGTTGGTTAGGTTAGGTTAGGTTAGGTTAGGTTAGGTTAGGCTCAAATTTAACCAGGAGACTCCAAATTTCGTTTTCTCACATAAACTTGATCGTAAATCACTCTAATCCACGATAGGTTACAGTACCTGCAATTTGGGGAGGTTAGGTTAGGTTACGTTGGTTAGGTTAGGTTAGGTTAGGTTAGGTTAGGTTAGGTTAGGTTAGGCTCAAATTTAACCAGGAGACTCCAAATTTCGTTTTCTCACATAAACTTGATCGTAAATCACTCTAATCCACGATAGGTTACAGTACCTGCAATTTGGGGAGGTTAGGTTAGGTTACGTTGGTTAGGTTAGGTTAGGTTAGGTTAGGTTAGGTTAGGCTCAAATTTAACCAGGAGACTCCAAATTTCGTTTTCTCACATAAACTTGATCGTAAATCACTCTAATCCACGATAGGTTACAGTACCTGCAATTTGGGGAGGTTAGGTTAGGTTACGTTGGTTAGGTTAGGTTAGGTTAGGTTAGGTTAGGTTAGGTTAGGCTCAAATTTAACCAGGAGACTCCAAATTTCGTTTTCTCACATAAACTTGATCGTAAATCACTCTAATCCACGATAGGTTACAGTACCTGCAATTTGGGGAGGTTAGGTTAGGTTACGTTGGTTAGGTTAGGTTAGGTTAGGTTAGGTTAGGTTAGGCTCAAATTTAACCAGGAGACTCCAAATTTCGTTTTCTCACATAAACTTGATCGTAAATCACTCTAATCCACGATAGGTTACAGTACCTGCAATTTGGGGAGGTTAGGTTAGGTTACGTTGGTTAGGTTAGGTTAGGTTAGGTTAGGTTAGGTTAGGCTCAAATTTAACCAGGAGACTCCAAATTTCGTTTTCTCACATAAACTTGATCGTAAATCACTCTAATCCACGATAGGTTACAGTACCTGCAATTTGGGGAGGTTAGGTTAGGTTACGTTGGTTAGGTTAGGTTAGGTTAGGTTAGGTTAGGTTAGGTTAGGCTCAAATTTAACCAGGAGACTCCAAATTTCGTTTTCTCACATAAACTTGATCGTAAATCACTCTAATCCACGATAGGTTACAGTACCTGCAATTTGGGGAGGTTAGGTTAGGTTACGTTGGTTAGGTTAGGTTAGGTTAGGTTAGGTTAGGTTAGGCTCAAATTTAACCAGGAGACTCCAAATTTCGTTTTCTCACATAAACTTGATCGTAAATCACTCTAATCCACGATAGGTTACAGTACCTGCAATTTGGGGAGGTTAGGTTAGGTTACGTTGGTTAGGTTAGGTTAGGTTAGGTTAGGTTAGGTTAGGTTAGGTTAGGCTCAAATTTAACCAGGAGACTCCAAATTTCGTTTTCTCACATAAACTTGATCGTAAATCACTCTAATCCACGATAGGTTACAGTACCTGCAATTTGGGGAGGTTAGGTTAGGTTACGTTGGTTAGGTTAGGTTAGGTTAGGTTAGGTTAGGTTAGGTTAGGTTAGGCTCAAATTTAACCAGGAGACTCCAAATTTCGTTTTCTCACATAAACTTGATCGTAAATCACTCTAATCCACGATAGGTTACAGTACCTGCAATTTGGGGAGGTTAGGTTAGGTTACGTTGGTTAGGTTAGGTTAGGTTAGGTTAGGTTAGGTTAGGTTAGGTTAGGCTCAAATTTAACCAGGAGACTCCAAATTTCGTTTTCTCACATAAACTTGATCGTAAATCACTCTAATCCACGATAGGTTACAGTACCTGCAATTTGGGGAGGTTAGGTTAGGTTACGTTGGTTAGGTTAGGTTAGGTTAGGTTAGGTTAGGTTAGGCTCAAATTTAACCAGGAGACTCCAAATTTCGTTTTCTCACATAAACTTGATCGTAAATCACTCTAATCCACGATAGGTTACAGTACCTGCAATTTGGGGAGGTTAGGTTAGGTTACGTTGGTTAGGTTAGGTTAGGTTAGGTTAGGTTAGGCTCAAATTTAACCAGGAGACTCCAAATTTCGTTTTCTCACATAAACTTGATCGTAAATCACTCTAATCCACGATAGGTTACAGTACCTGCAATTTGGGGAGGTTAGGTTAGGTTACGTTGGTTAGGTTAGGTTAGGTTAGGTTAGGTTAGGTTAGGCTCAAATTTAACCAGGAGACTCCAAATTTCGTTTTCTCACATAAACTTGATCGTAAATCACTCTAATCCACGATAGGTTACAGTACCTGCAATTTGGGGAGGTTAGGTTAGGTTACGTTGGTTAGGTTAGGTTAGGTTAGGTTAGGTTAGGTTAGGCTCAAATTTAACCAGGAGACTCCAAATTTCGTTTTCTCACATAAACTTGATCGTAAATCACTCTAATCCACGATAGGTTACAGTACCTGCAATTTGGGGAGGTTAGGTTAGGTTACGTTGGTTAGGTTAGGTTAGGTTAGGTTAGGTTAGGTTAGGCTCAAATTTAACCAGGAGACTCCAAATTTCGTTTTCTCACATAAACTTGATCGTAAATCACTCTAATCCACGATAGGTTACAGTACCTGCAATTTGGGGAGGTTAGGTTAGGTTACGTTGGTTAGGTTAGGTTAGGTTAGGTTAGGTTAGGTTAGGTTAGGTTAGGCTCAAATTTAACCAGGAGACTCCAAATTTCGTTTTCTCACATAAACTTGATCGTAAATCACTCTAATCCACGATAGGTTACAGTACCTGCAATTTGGGGAGGTTAGGTTAGGTTACGTTGGTTAGGTTAGGTTAGGTTAGGTTAGGTTAGGTTAGGCTCAAATTTAACCAGGAGACTCCAAATTTCGTTTTCTCACATAAACTTGATCGTAAATCACTCTAATCCACGATAGGTTACAGTACCTGCAATTTGGGGAGGTTAGGTTAGGTTACGTTGGTTAGGTTAGGTTAGGTTAGGTTAGGTTAGGCTCAAATTTAACCAGGAGACTCCAAATTTCGTTTTCTCACATAAACTTGATCGTAAATCACTCTAATCCACGATAGGTTACAGTACCTGCAATTTGGGGAGGTTAGGTTAGGTTACGTTGGTTAGGTTAGGTTAGGTTAGGTTAGGTTAGGTTAGGTTAGGTTAGGCTCAAATTTAACCAGGAGACTCCAAATTTCGTTTTCTCACATAAACTTGATCGTAAATCACTCTAATCCACGATAGGTTACAGTACCTGCAATTTGGGGAGGTTAGGTTAGGTTACGTTGGTTAGGTTAGGTTAGGTTAGGTTAGGTTAGGTTAGGCTCAAATTTAACCAGGAGACTCCAAATTTCGTTTTCTCACATAAACTTGATCGTAAATCACTCTAATCCACGATAGGTTACAGTACCTGCAATTTGGGGAGGTTAGGTTAGGTTACGTTGGTTAGGTTAGGTTAGGTTAGGTTAGGTTAGGCTCAAATTTAACCAGGAGACTCCAAATTTCGTTTTCTCACATAAACTTGATCGTAAATCACTCTAATCCACGATAGGTTACAGTACCTGCAATTTGGGGAGGTTAGGTTAGGTTACGTTGGTTAGGTTAGGTTAGGTTAGGTTAGGTTAGGTTAGGCTCAAATTTAACCAGGAGACTCCAAATTTCGTTTTCTCACATAAACTTGATCGTAAATCACTCTAATCCACGATAGGTTACAGTACCTGCAATTTGGGGAGGTTAGGTTAGGTTACGTTGGTTAGGTTAGGTTAGGTTAGGTTAGGTTAGGTTAGGTTAGGTTAGGCTCAAATTTAACCAGGAGACTCCAAATTTCGTTTTCTCACATAAACTTGATCGTAAATCACTCTAATCCACGATAGGTTACAGTACCTGCAATTTGGGGAGGTTAGGTTAGGTTACGTTGGTTAGGTTAGGTTAGGTTAGGTTAGGTTAGGTTAGGCTCAAATTTAACCAGGAGACTCCAAATTTCGTTTTCTCACATAAACTTGATCGTAAATCACTCTAATCCACGATAGGTTACAGTACCTGCAATTTGGGGAGGTTAGGTTAGGTTACGTTGGTTAGGTTAGGTTAGGTTAGGTTAGGTTAGGCTCAAATTTAACCAGGAGACTCCAAATTTCGTTTTCTCACATAAACTTGATCGTAAATCACTCTAATCCACGATAGGTTACAGTACCTGCAATTTGGGGAGGTTAGGTTAGGTTACGTTGGTTAGGTTAGGTTAGGTTAGGTTAGGCTCAAATTTAACCAGGAGACTCCAAATTTCGTTTTCTCACATAAACTTGATCGTAAATCACTCTAATCCACGATAGGTTACAGTACCTGCAATTTGGGGAGGTTAGGTTAGGTTACGTTGGTTAGGTTAGGTTAGGTTAGGTTAGGTTAGGCTCAAATTTAACCAGGAGACTCCAAATTTCGTTTTCTCACATAAACTTGATCGTAAATCACTCTAATCCACGATAGGTTACAGTACCTGCAATTTGGGGAGGTTAGGTTAGGTTACGTTGGTTAGGTTAGGTTAGGTTAGGTTAGGTTAGGTTAGGCTCAAATTTAACCAGGAGACTCCAAATTTCGTTTTCTCACATAAACTTGATCGTAAATCACTCTAATCCACGATAGGTTACAGTACCTGCAATTTGGGGAGGTTAGGTTAGGTTACGTTGGTTAGGTTAGGTTAGGTTAGGTTAGGTTAGGCTCAAATTTAACCAGGAGACTCCAAATTTCGTTTTCTCACATAAACTTGATCGTAAATCACTCTAATCCACGATAGGTTACAGTACCTGCAATTTGGGGAGGTTAGGTTAGGTTACGTTGGTTAGGTTAGGTTAGGTTAGGTTAGGTTAGGTTAGGTTAGGCTCAAATTTAACCAGGAGACTCCAAATTTCGTTTTCTCACATAAACTTGATCGTAAATCACTCTAATCCACGATAGGTTACAGTACCTGCAATTTGGGGAGGTTAGGTTAGGTTACGTTGGTTAGGTTAGGTTAGGTTAGGTTAGGTTAGGTTAGGTTAGGTTAGGCTCAAATTTAACCAGGAGACTCCAAATTTCGTTTTCTCACATAAACTTGATCGTAAATCACTCTAATCCACGATAGGTTACAGTACCTGCAATTTGGGGAGGTTAGGTTAGGTTACGTTGGTTAGGTTAGGTTAGGTTAGGTTAGGTTAGGTTAGGCTCAAATTTAACCAGGAGACTCCAAATTTCGTTTTCTCACATAAACTTGATCGTAAATCACTCTAATCCACGATAGGTTACAGTACCTGCAATTTGGGGAGGTTAGGTTAGGTTACGTTGGTTAGGTTAGGTTAGGTTAGGTTAGGTTAGGTTAGGCTCAAATTTAACCAGGAGACTCCAAATTTCGTTTTCTCACATAAACTTGATCGTAAATCACTCTAATCCACGATAGGTTACAGTACCTGCAATTTGGGGAGGTTAGGTTAGGTTACGTTGGTTAGGTTAGGTTAGGTTAGGTTAGGTTAGGTTAGGTTAGGTTAGGCTCAAATTTAACCAGGAGACTCCAAATTTCGTTTTCTCACATAAACTTGATCGTAAATCACTCTAATCCACGATAGGTTACAGTACCTGCAATTTGGGGAGGTTAGGTTAGGTTACGTTGGTTAGGTTAGGTTAGGTTAGGTTAGGTTAGGTTAGGTTAGGTTAGGCTCAAATTTAACCAGGAGACTCCAAATTTCGTTTTCTCACATAAACTTGATCGTAAATCACTCTAATCCACGATAGGTTACAGTAGCTGCAATTTGGGGAGGTTAGGTTAGGTTACGTTGGTTAGGTTAGGTTAGGTTAGGTTAGGTTAGGTTAGGCTCAAATTTAACCAGGAGACTCCAAATTTCGTTTTCTCACATAAACTTGATCGTAAATCACTCTAATCCACGATAGGTTACAGTACCTGCAATTTGGGGAGGTTAGGTTAGGTTACGTTGGTTAGGTTAGGTTAGGTTAGGTTAGGTTAGGTTAGGCTCAAATTTAACCAGGAGACTCCAAATTTCGTTTTCTCACATAAACTTGATCGTAAATCACTCTAATCCACGATAGGTTACAGTACCTGCAATTTGGGGAGGTTAGGTTAGGTTACGTTGGTTAGGTTAGGTTAGGTTAGGTTAGGTTAGGTTAGGTTAGGTTAGGCTCAAATTTAACCAGGAGACTCCAAATTTCGTTTTCTCACATAAACTTGATCGTAAATCACTCTAATCCACGATAGGTTACAGTACCTGCAATTTGGGGAGGTTAGGTTAGGTTACGTTGGTTAGGTTAGGTTAGGTTAGGTTAGGTTAGGTTAGGCTCAAATTTAACCAGGAGACTCCAAATTTCGTTTTCTCACATAAACTTGATCGTAAATCACTCTAATCCACGATAGGTTACAGTACCTGCAATTTGGGGAGGTTAGGTTAGGTTACGTTGGTTAGGTTAGGTTAGGTTAGGTTAGGTTAGGTTAGGTTAGGTTAGGCTCAAATTTAACCAGGAGACTCCAAATTTCGTTTTCTCACATAAACTTGATCGTAAATCACTCTAATCCACGATAGGTTACAGTACCTGCAATTTGGGGAGGTTAGGTTAGGTTACGTTGGTTAGGTTAGGTTAGGTTAGGTTAGGTTAGGTTAGGTTAGGTTAGGCTCAAATTTAACCAGGAGACTCCAAATTTCGTTTTCTCACATAAACTTGATCGTAAATCACTCTAATCCACGATAGGTTACAGTACCTGCAATTTGGGGAGGTTAGGTTAGGTTACGTTGGTTAGGTTAGGTTAGGTTAGGTTAGGTTAGGTTAGGTTAGGTTAGGTTAGGCTCAAATTTAACCAGGAGACTCCAAATTTCGTTTTCTCACATAAACTTGATCGTAAATCACTCTAATCCACGATAGGTTACAGTACCTGCAATTTGGGGAGGTTAGGTTAGGTTACGTTGGTTAGGTTAGGTTAGGTTAGGTTAGGTTAGGTTAGGCTCAAATTTAACCAGGAGACTCCAAATTTCGTTTTCTCACATAAACTTGATCGTAAATCACTCTAATCCACGATAGGTTACAGTACCTGCAATTTGGGGAGGTTAGGTTAGGTTACGTTGGTTAGGTTAGGTTAGGTTAGGTTAGGTTAGGTTAGGGTTAGGCTCAAATTTAACCAGGAGACTCCAAATTTCGTTTTCTCACATAAACTTGATCGTAAATCACTCTAATCCACGATAGGTTACAGTACCTGCAATTTGGGGAGGTTAGGTTAGGTTAGGTTGGTTAGGTTAGGTTAGGTTAGGTTAGGTTAGGTTAGGTTAGGTTAGGCTCAAATTTAACCAGGAGACTCCAAATTTCGTTTTCTCACATAAACTTGATCGTAAATCACTCTAATCCACGATAGGTTACAGTACCTGCAATTTGGGGAGGTTAGGTTAGGTTACGTTGGTTAGGTTAGGTTAGGTTAGGTTAGGTTAGGTTAGGCTCAAATTTAACCAGGAGACTCCAAATTTCGTTTTCTCACATAAACTTGATCGTAAATCACTCTAATCCACGATAGGTTACAGTACCTGCAATTTGGGGAGGTTAGGTTAGGTTACGTTGGTTAGGTTAGGTTAGGTTAGGTTAGGTTAGGCTCAAATTTAACCAGGAGACTCCAAATTTCGTTTTCTCACATAAACTTGATCGTAAATCACTCTAATCCACGATAGGTTACAGTACCTGCAATTTGGGGAGGTTAGGTTAGGTTACGTTGGTTAGGTTAGGTTAGGTTAGGTTAGGTTAGGTTAGGTTAGGTTAGGCTCAAATTTAACCAGGAGAGTCCAAATTTCGTTTTCTCACATAAACTTGATCGTAAATCACTCTAATCCACGATACGTTACAGTACCTGCAATTTGTGGAGGTTAGGTTAGGTTACGTTGGTTAGGTTAGGTTAGGTTAGGTTAGGTTAGGTTAGGTTAGGTTAGGCTCAAATTTAACCAGGAGACTCCAAATTTCGTTTTCTCACATAAACTTGATCGTAAATCACTCTAATCCACGATAGGTTACAGTACCTGCAATTTGGGGAGGTTAGGTTAGGTTACGTTGGTTAGGTTAGGTTAGGTTAGGTTAGGTTAGGTTAGGCTCAAATTTAACCAGGAGACTCCAAATTTCGTTTTCTCACATAAACTTGATCGTAAATCACTCTAATCCACGATAGGTTACAGTACCTGCAATTTGGGGAGGTTAGGTTAGGTTACGTTGGTTAGGTTAGGTTAGGTTAGGTTAGGTTAGGTTAGGCTCAAATTTAACCAGGAGACTCCAAATTTCGTTTTCTCACATAAACTTGATCGTAAATCACTCTAATCCACGATAGGTTACAGTACCTGCAATTTGGGGAGGTTAGGTTAGGTTACGTTGGTTAGGTTAGGTTAGGTTAGGTTAGGCTCAAATTTAACCAGGAGACTCCAAATTTCGTTTTCTCACATAAACTTGATCGTAAATCACTCTAATCCACGATAGGTTACAGTACCTGCAATTTGGGGAGGTTAGGTTAGGTTACGTTGGTTAGGTTAGGTTAGGTTAGGTTAGGTTAGGTTAGGTTAGGTTAGGCTCAAATTTAACCAGGAGACTCCAAATTTCGTTTTCTCACATAAACTTGATCGTAAATCACTCTAATCCACGATAGGTTACAGTACCTGCAATTTGGGGAGGTTAGGTTAGGTTACGTTGGTTAGGTTAGGTTAGGTTAGGTTAGGTTAGGTTAGGTTAGGTTAGGCTCAAATTTAACCAGGAGACTCCAAATTTCGTTTTCTCACATAAACTTGATCGTAAATCACTCTAATCCTCGATAGGTTACAGTACCTGCAATTTGGGGAGGTTAGGTTAGGTTACGTTGGTTAGGTTAGGTTAGGTTAGGTTAGGTTAGGTTAGGCTCAAATTTAACCAGGAGACTCCAAATTTCGTTTTCTCACATAAACTTGATCGTAAATCACTCTAATCCACGATAGGTTACAGTACCTGCAATTTGGGGAGGTTAGGTTAGGTTACGTTGGTTAGGTTAGGTTAGGTTAGGTTAGGTTAGGTTAGGTTAGGCTCAAATTTAACCAGGAGACTCCAAATTTCGTTTTCTCACATAAACTTGATCGTAAATCACTCTAATCCACGATAGGTTACAGTACCTGCAATTTGGGGAGGTTAGGTTAGGTTACGTTGGTTAGGTTAGGTTAGGTTAGGTTAGGTTAGGTTAGGCTCAAATTTAACCAGGAGACTCCAAATTTCGTTTTCTCACATAAACTTGATCGTAAATCACTCTAATCCACGATAGGTTACAGTACCTGCAATTTGGGGAGGTTAGGTTAGGTTACGTTGGTTAGGTTAGGTTAGGTTAGGTTAGGTTAGGTTAGGCTCAAATTTAACCAGGAGACTCCAAATTTCGTTTTCTCACATAAACTTGATCGTAAATCACTCTAATCCACGATAGGTTACAGTACCTGCAATTTGGGGAGGTTAGGTTAGGTTACGTTGGTTAGGTTAGGTTAGGTTAGGTTAGGTTAGGTTAGGTTAGGTTAGGCTCAAATTTAACCAGGAGACTCCAAATTTCGTTTTCTCACATAAACTTGATCGTAAATCACTCTAATCCACGATAGGTTACAGTACCTGCAATTTGGGGAGGTTAGGTTAGGTTACGTTGGTTAGGTTAGGTTAGGTTAGGTTAGGTTAGGTTAGGCTCAAATTTAACCAGGAGACTCCAAATTTCGTTTTCTCACATAAACTTGATCGTAAATCACTCTAATCCACGATAGGTTACAGTACCTGCAATTTGGGGAGGTTAGGTTAGGTTACGTTGGTTAGGTTAGGTTAGGTTAGGTTAGGTTAGGTTAGGTTAGGTTAGGCTCAAATTTAACCAGGAGACTCCAAATTTCGTTTTCTCACATAAACTTGATCGTAAATCACTCTAATCCACGATAGGTTACAGTACCTGCAATTTGGGGAGGTTAGGTTAGGTTACGTTGGTTAGGTTAGGTTAGGTTAGGTTAGGTTAGGTTAGGTTAGGTTAGGCTCAAATTTAACCAGGAGACTCCAAATTTCGTTTTCTCACATAAACTTGATCGTAAATCACTCTAATCCACGATAGGTTACAGTACCTGCAATTTGGGGAGGTTAGGTTAGGTTACGTTGGTTAGGTTAGGTTAGGTTAGGTTAGGTTAGGTTAGGCTCAAATTTAACCAGGAGACTCCAAATTTCGTTTTCTCACATAAACTTGATCGTAAATCACTCTAATCCACGATAGGTTACAGTACCTGCAATTTGGGGAGGTTAGGTTAGGTTACGTTGGTTAGGTTAGGTTAGGTTAGGTTAGGTTAGGTTAGGTTAGGCTCAAATTTAACCAGGAGACTCCAAATTTCGTTTTCTCACATAAACTTGATCGTAAATCACTCTAATCCACGATAGGTTACAGTACCTGCAATTTGGGGAGGTTAGGTTAGGTTACGTTGGTTAGGTTAGGTTAGGTTAGGTTAGGTTAGGTTAGGTTAGGTTAGGCTCAAATTTAACCAGGAGACTCCAAATTTCGTTTTCTCACATAAACTTGATCGTAAATCACTCTAATCCACGATAGGTTACAGTACCTGCAATTTGGGGAGGTTAGGTTAGGTTACGTTGGTTAGGTTAGGTTAGGTTAGGTTAGGTTAGGCTCAAATTTAACCAGGAGACTCCAAATTTCGTTTTCTCACATAAACTTGATCGTAAATCACTCTAATCCACGATAGGTTACAGTACCTGCAATTTGGGGAGGTTAGGTTAGGTTACGTTGGTTAGGTTAGGTTAGGTTAGGTTAGGTTAGGTTAGGCTCAAATTTAACCAGGAGACTCCAAATTTCGTTTTCTCACATAAACTTGATCGTAAATCACTCTAATCCACGATAGGTTACAGTACCTGCAATTTGGGGAGGTTAGGTTAGGTTACGTTGGTTAGGTTAGGTTAGGTTAGGTTAGGTTAGGTTAGGTTAGGTTAGGCTCAAATTTAACCAGGAGACTCCAAATTTCGTTTTCTCACATAAACTTGATCGTAAATCACTCTAATCCACGATAGGTTACAGTACCTGCAATTTGGGGAGGTTAGGTTAGGTTACGTTGGTTAGGTTAGGTTAGGTTAGGTTAGGTTAGGTTAGGCTCAAATTTAACCAGGAGACTCCAAATTTCGTTTTCTCACATAAACTTGATCGTAAATCACTCTAATCCACGATAGGTTACAGTACCTGCAATTTGGGGAGGTTAGGTTAGGTTACGTTGGTTAGGTTAGGTTAGGTTAGGTTAGGTTAGGTTAGGCTCAAATTTAACCAGGAGACTCCAAATTTCGTTTTCTCACATAAACTTGATCGTAAATCACTCTAATCCACGATAGGTTACAGTACCTGCAATTTGGGGAGGTTAGGTTAGGTTACGTTGGTTAGGTTAGGTTAGGTTAGGTTAGGTTAGGTTAGGTTAGGCTCAAATTTAACCAGGAGACTCCAAATTTCGTTTTCTCACATAAACTTGATCGTAAATCACTCTAATCCACGATAGGTTACAGTACCTGCAATTTGGGGAGGTTAGGTTAGGTTACGTTGGTTAGGTTAGGTTAGGTTAGGTTAGGTTAGGTTAGGTTAGGTTAGGCTCAAATTTAACCAGGAGACTCCAAATTTCGTTTTCTCACATAAACTTGATCGTAAATCACTCTAATCCACGATAGGTTACAGTACCTGCAATTTGGGGAGGTTAGGTTAGGTTACGTTGGTTAGGTTAGGTTAGGTTAGGTTAGGTTAGGTTAGGTTAGGTTAGGCTCAAATTTAACCAGGAGACTCCAAATTTCGTTTTCTCACATAAACTTGATCGTAAATCACTCTAATCCACGATAGGTTACAGTACCTGCAATTTGGGGAGGTTAGGTTAGGTTACGTTGGTTAGGTTAGGTTAGGTTAGGTTAGGTTAGGTTAGGTTAGGTTAGGCTCAAATTTAACCAGGAGACTCCAAATTTCGTTTTCTCACATAAACTTGATCGTAAATCACTCTAATCCACGATAGGTTACAGTACCTGCAATTTGGGGAGGTTAGGTTAGGTTAGGTTAGGTTAGGTTAGGTTAGGTTAGGCTCAAATTTAACCAGGAGACTCCAAATTTCGTTTTCTCACATAAACTTGATCGTAAATCACTCTAATCCACGATAGGTTACAGTACCTGCAATTTGGGGAGGTTAGGTTAGGTTACGTTGGTTAGGTTAGGTTAGGTTAGGTTAGGTTAGGTTAGGTTAGGTTAGGCTCAAATTTAACCAGGAGACTCCAAATTTCGTTTTCTCACATAAACTTGATCGTAAATCACTCTAATCCACGATAGGTTACAGTACCTGCAATTTGGGGAGGTTAGGTTAGGTTACGTTGGTTAGGTTAGGTTAGGTTAGGTTAGGTTAGGTTAGGCTCAAATTTAACCAGGAGACTCCAAATTTCGTTTTCTCACATAAACTTGATCGTAAATCACTCTAATCCACGATAGGTTACAGTACCTGCAATTTGGGGAGGTTAGGTTAGGTTACGTTGGTTAGGTTAGGTTAGGTTAGGTTAGGTTAGGTTAGGCTCAAATTTAACCAGGAGACTCCAAATTTCGTTTTCTCACATAAACTTGATCGTAAATCACTCTAATCCACGATAGGTTACAGTACCTGCAATTTGGGGAGGTTAGGTTAGGTTACGTTGGTTAGGTTAGGTTAGGTTAGGTTAGGTTAGGTTAGGTTAGGTTAGGCTCAAATTTAACCAGGAGACTCCAAATTTCGTTTTCTCACATAAACTTGATCGTAAATCACTCTAATCCACGATAGGTTACAGTACCTGCAATTTGGGGAGGTTAGGTTAGGTTACGTTGGTTAGGTTAGGTTAGGTTAGGTTAGGTTAGGTTAGGTTAGGTTAGGCTCAAATTTAACCAGGAGACTCCAAATTTCGTTTTCTCACATAAACTTGATCGTAAATCACTCTAATCCACGATAGGTTACAGTACCTGCAATTTGGGGAGGTTAGGTTAGGTTACGTTGGTTAGGTTAGGTTAGGTTAGGTTAGGTTAGGCTCAAATTTAACCAGGAGACTCCAAATTTCGTTTTCTCACATAAACTTGATCGTAAATCACTCTAATCCACGATAGGTTACAGTACCTGCAATTTGGGGAGGTTAGGTTAGGTTACGTTGGTTAGGTTAGGTTAGGTTAGGTTAGGTTAGGTTAGGTTAGGTTAGGTTAGGCTCAAATTTAACCAGGAGACTCCAAATTTCGTTTTCTCACATAAACTTGATCGTAAATCACTCTAATCCACGATAGGTTACAGTACCTGCAATTTGGGGAGGTTAGGTTAGGTTACGTTGGTTAGGTTAGGTTAGGTTAGGTTAGGTTAGGTTAGGTTAGGTTAGGCTCAAATTTAACCAGGAGACTCCAAATTTCGTTTTCTCACATAAACTTGATCGTAAATCACTCTAATCCACGATAGGTTACAGTACCTGCAATTTGGGGAGGTTATGTTAGGTTACGTTGGTTAGGTAAGGTTAGGTTAGGTTAGGTTAGGTTAGGTTAGGTTAGGTAGTTTAGTAGTGTTAGTTAGTTAGTTGTAGGTTAGTTGCTTAGGTTAGGTTAGGTTAGTTGGTTAGGTTAGGTTGGTTAGGTAGGTTAGGTTAGTAGTAGGAGTATGTTAATTAGTTATAGTAGGTTAGGTAGGTTAGTTAGGTTAGTTGGTTAGGTTAGGTTAGGTTGGTAGTTAGGTTAGGTTAGG
>NC_091571.1:5000-17500 GCF_042767895.1 Penaeus vannamei
ACCACCTGTTGAAATGAGCTTGTGAAATATAATGGAAATGCAAAATAGACTAAATTGACCATAATTTCCCTTCTAAGTGATTTGAAAGACCGTTTCACACAACGGATACTTTTGATAACTTTAAGTTCATAGAATAGCTGATTCAGCTGATATTTACTATGGACTTTCATTAAGTCAAAACAGCAACATGTCTTTTCTACAGTGCACTTCTAAGCGATTATGCTTAAAAAAGAAAAAAAGTCCTTGCAAGCGACATGAAAAAAAAATAAAAAAATCTATCTGAATCATACAAAGACTAAAAATCTGACAACAGTCGATGTTTCATAATCATGTTTCAAGGGAGCAAATGCATCTATATCCATGGTTAGAATGATGCATCACTCTAATTGGGACTCAAAAAACTTACACACTTAGAAGCCCGTAAAAGAGAAACTCAGTATTTGTAATGGAAAACAACAAATATGGAAAAGACTGAAAGGAGCAGGGTGTTCAGAAATGTGAGATAAAGAAAGAGGGGGACCCATAAGACTAGTAGCTGGTGGTTAACAATTTTCAGAGAAGAGTACGAGTACTCACTAGTATCAGAATCAACAGTGGCCTTAGGCCCAATATCAGCAGACACATCAAGGGTGTCAAGCAGAGCTGTAACTCGGTCACGGATTGCTCGCAGTTCTCGTCGGACAGTCAGTGTCTGGTCAAATAATGCAAAGAAAGTGATTAGACCATTATTTTGGTAATCCATTACAGTTATGAGGAAAATTTTAAGTATTTCTCAAAACTGTTCAAATGCCACTGCGGATGGCACATACAGACATGCCACGGCCATTATGAGTTTTATCTATTAATTGTATGTGTACATAGATGACTTCATAAGTATTTAGTTACCAAAGAATCAATTACTAATCCTACCTATCTCACCTGCTTATACTTTTCCTGAAGTTTTGAAAATATTCTTTATATTTCACACTATTATTAGTATTGTTAATAATACTGCAGTAATTCTAATGTCCATGATAATAATATCAACATCAATAGCATATCTATGGGAAAACAAAACAGAACTGAAAACTCAAGGAAAGGGGAGCTCACATAAGTCTACTTATTGACACCTTATTGGTTTTGCACTTGTGGAGCCATGTATGTGGAACTATATCTAACAAACATTACAGTGACCATTGCATGTTCCTGCTGGCATTGGTTTAATTATCAATTTTTGATAGAAATCAATTCCAAGCATTTCAGAATTATGCTTTTTAATAATTTGTATAATGCTGCTGTTTACTCAAGCAAATTGCATATTGTAGGTTAATGTTATACAGATATATGAATAAGATACCAACAAATGCTCAGTATCATTCATACAAATCTAATGTAATGTATGTAAAATTATGAAGTAAAAGATTTCTTAATTCATTGCAAAATATAATGTTGCCTTCATTCTACATTTACCAATATGTGATATTCTACATTTGATATACTCTTCCCTAAACCAAGGTGTCAGAACTAACTGAGAAGGGAGGAGCCACGGCAGCTGACTTCTGGCCATTGGGGAGGATGGTGAGCCTGAGGATGCGGCTGCACTGAATGGCAAAAGCCAGATCAGAGCTGTCAAAAATGGTCACTAGGTCACCATCTTCATCCTGTGTGGATTGAATCAGAATAAAATAATGACAAAACATACATTTTCTTGTTATAGAAGAAAACAAAGAAGAAGGAGAAGAAAATAATTAAAGAAGAGGAAGAAGAAGAGGAAGAAGAAGAAGAAGATGAAGAAATGGAGAAGAAGAAAAAGAAGTAGTAGAAGCAGAAGCAGAAGCAGAAGCAGAAGAAGGGAAGAAAAGAAGGAGGGATGAGAAGAAGGAGGGAAGAAAGGAAGAAGGGGAGAAAAGAAGAAAAGAGAGAGGAAGAGAAGAGAGAGGAAGAGAAAAGGAGAAGAAGAAAAAAATCATAATGATAACAACAAAAACAATAATAATAATAATAAGAGAAGAGGAGAAGAAAAATAGTAATAGTAATAATAATAATAATAATAATAATAATAATAATAATAATAATATTACTAATAATAACAATAATAATAAGAGAAGAGGAGGAGAAGAAAAAATAAATAAAAATAAAACAAATAATAATAACAATAATAATAATAATAATAAAATGGAGAAAAGAAGAAGAAAACATGATGATGAGGAGGCGAAGAAACAAAGAAAAAGAAGAAGAAAAGAAGAGCAGAAGAGAAGAAAAAAAGAGAAGAAGAAGAGGAGGAGAAGAAAAAAAGAAGAAGAAGAGGAGGAGAAGAAAAAAAGATGAAGAAGGAAAAGAAGAAGAAATGACTGACTTATATTTTCAGGTGGCTTAGAAATCTGACTCCAAACATACCTTTGACACTGATCGTTAGAAAATATAATGATTAATTTGCGTGTATACAATGCAATCCTAAAAGAAAGTAATTACTATGGGTAACCTAGCACAATTCAAAAATCATTATACTTAATATTGTTGACTTTAGGAGATTTGCAAAATGGAAAATCTATGCAGAATATACACTTTCTTTTTTTCTAATCTAACAAACCACACCCAAATTAAGATGACGTTACCTTATATTTAAGGGTAATGTCATCATCTGGTGACAAGGAGCCCCGAAAGACTCTCTGCATCATTAGGATCAGTTCATCATAGGTCATGTCTTCATTGTGGATGGGGATCCTTCGGATATCATCACCCAACTGGGCCTGAAGCATAACAATTACTGATGCACTCCTACTACAACTCTCTCAAGTTCAAAAAATATTTCCAATAGTCTGGTGTATACAAAAAATGGGAAGGCAAATGCTACTCCCTCCCCCTCAAAAAAAAAAAAAAAAAAAAAATTCAAGCTATGACTACTTTTTCACATTAAAAATGTAAAGAATATTTATCTATCTTTCTTCCTTTGATGTTTGATCTTAGTGTGTACATGAGAACAGGGATATATATCAGCTGCTAATGGCTAGCATCTTGCTAAATCATTTCATAAAGGTTTCTTTGTCCATGAATAGCTCCCTCGTATTCTTCTCTGGACAAACCTTAATGATAAGCTTTCCTGACAGGTCGAGCCCACTGTCACTGCTACCGGCTCCACTCATGTTGCTGGTCACTCGACTTTGGCCTGGAGAGTCAATGATGCTTGTGGTCTCCTGTGAGGAGGAGTAGACTTTAGTATATAAACCAGTAATGATAGAGTAAGCATTGTTTAATGAATATAATAAACAGGCATTATATCAAGCCGTTCTCTTGCTATGCCCCTGACATTGATGCACATTTTTCTTCTGTCATTCATGGGGAATATAACATGATCCCCCTATCACATTATTGTGCTTTATCATATCCTTCTTGGAAAACTTAGACTATCATAACTTATTCCAAAAATGACTTAAGAGTACTTAAATGAAAATATGTAAAGTACAACTTTAGAAATAACAAAGAAAACTTACAAAATTATAATATCACTATGTTCACTTTGATTGAAGATTGAACTTTCCTTTAAATTGAACCTCCAAAAGACAGTTTCCTGCTACTTAGTTTCAGAACTCAGGGCTCTTAAAAGCAGCCACCTGTGGCTAGTTTTGAAACCAGCTATTTTTGTCTGGTCCCAAAAATAAACTTTTCCCTTCCTGCCCTGCTGAAACCAGTTGTAAATGTGAATTTTATGCAATATGCAGGTCAGCAGCATTTCTGTTGTTTTCTAAACATTAGATTATAAAGAAAATGGATAGAGATAATAATCTGCCATACTTGCATTTTCTATTCAAGCCCCTGCACCCTGCTAGCCTATAGTTTAGAACTTTGAGAGCCCTGTGAACTAGATTATTCAAACTCATACCATTTGATTCTTCCCTCTACAAGATCTCAAAAACTTAAGCAAAGCATCAAATTGTTCCTTAGCTTTTTAACAGTTTTATTTATTCATCTATTTATTTATTCCTCTTTTTTTAATAACATGAGGGGTGTGCAACATTTAATCTCTTCTGCACAAGATTTTTTTTCTGAACAGAGGAAATCTGTAGCTAGAAGATTTTTGAACCCTTTTTGAAATTTAATTTTTTTGTGATATGGCCTCAAAAATAATCTGAAAAACTGAGAGAGACGAAAATGGGAATCCCTTAGGAATTCCCAATTTCAAGGAAATACAGGTTACAGTTTCATTATACATATTCAATATATATTAAAACTACAAAAAATCCTTTTCATAGTAGTTTTTAACAGAATGACTCCATTCTGAGCTAGAGAATTTGTTTATCAAAATGTTGTATGCCCAAAATAAAATTAAAGACTCTTGCCAAACATTTTTTTTTTCAAACATAAAAAACTGGGATATTTATGGGGGAATGATGACAGAATCAAAACAAAAAATGTGAAAGATAGGCATACCAATACAATCTTCATTCCTAAAATATTTTGCCTCACCCACCCAAATATAGCATTAAATATTACATTTATAATGATGATAATATCAAATATTTAATAACACGGCACCATTTGTGCTTTTCAACTAGAATACTGCTGTAAAAGTGTAGGAAAAAGGCTGAATTAACATTTGATAATGAGTAAGGCCTCAAAGTTTTCTTAATCACTTCTGTTGCAGAATTATATTAATCCCTAGTATAATTGCTTTATGGTTATCCTTGCCTCATAAAGACAATTTCCAGACTTGTCTTAATCTTCAACTGAGTCACAGACAAAATTCAGCTCGTAGACATTTTTGAGACATGTAAGGAAAAATTGGAGGCCCCTTTCAGATTTATTGTGAAACAATAAATGATGAGTTTCCTTCATTTTTCAACAATTTTCTAGTTAAAATATAAAAATGGTAATGCACACCTTCACAGCTTATTCAATGATAACATGGTTTGGGTGCCATATTACATTTGAGTATATTCAAAGGATTACTATTGCCAAAATGGTAATCATTTACATGGTGACCATAATATGTAAATAATTACTGAGTCTAAATCCCTATTAGTCCGGCCAACAAGCTTGGGGGCACTCCTGGAAATCAAGGGTTCTGGTTGGGGATATGAACAATTAAAAATGGGAAAGAAAGTAGAAAAATCTAAACCTGAGTCTAGGTTTGTTCCTTAAAGATTTGAAATGACATTGCATACATATATAAACAAAAGAAAATAATGATGTTACATTTGTATATGAAGAAATTACCATGAATATCACTATATGAACAAAAAAGCTTCCAGACCTGGCATCTTTGTCCACAGACACTCAACCTGATTGCTATATTTCCCTAGCAAACAGCAACCTACATGATAAAAGTTCAGAAATAAGAAAAAAACAAATAAAACAGAGTAGTGAAGGATATACGTGTGCTGTGGCTGAAAGGGTAATGCACCCTTGAATCTTGTGGAGTATGACACCTGATCATGGTAATTGTATTTCACAGAATTTATTACTCTGAGTTTCACAATTCTATCAACAATCAATTTTCCCTGGAATATTGTAAAAGAATTTGTGGGGGGGTGTGGTAACTTGACACATTTTTCTTATCTCTGATATTAATCTTTGCCAGCAGAGGTTACTTCACATATTGATGAGTAGTTTTTTCCCCTAGACTCCACCAGTCTGTTGTATTTCCCTATTCCGAGTTCTTCCTCCAAAGCTCCACCCCATCATTCCAGAATTATTGCTCAAGTGACATTTTTCACAATAAATTTTCTTCATTTCTGAAATTATAATTTGCCTTAGTAACTTTTTTTCATGTATCTGTGACTATTTTTTCCCTTTCTTTATGACAGAAGCATTAGCTCTTCCTGTAAATGCATAACAAAGTATTACATGTTGCACTATTTTCTTATTATACCTCACAGAGGAAATAACACTGTTGAAAAGTGTCATATTTTCTGTTGTTTAATCCATCACAGACAATGTTTACCTTGCGTCATATGGCTGTGTGAAACAAATTATACAATGACTAGGGATACACAACTTTAAACAATTTTTGTAGAAAAAAAAAAACGGTAATTTTTTACAGTACAGACGGGGTCTATTAAGAGCTATTCAAGACTACTGTGCCTAATTTGCAAAAAATTATGTTCCAATATCAAAATACAAGACTTCAGGTGTGATAAGTCAAGAGAGTAAACTAAATACGCTAGGGGACGGGGGGGTGTCCCTGGTAGGGAAATACCCCAGGGGGAATGGATTCAGGGGCTTGCCCTCAATTGCAAAATACCCCAGGGGGAAGGGTCCAGGGACTTGCCCTCAAGAGGGAAATACCCTTGGGGAAAAGGGTCCATGGGCTTGCACTCAGAGGGGAAATACCCTAGGGGAGAGGGGGGCGCTGCGGGCTGGGGCTTGGCCTTGGTTAGGGGGTAGTAAAGTGGGTGTGGGTCTGGGGGCTTGGCCTTGGTTAGGGGGTAATAAAGTGGGTGTGTCCCCACAACTAAACCCCCGATTCCCCATGGGTTCCCCAAGATTAGTGGGGGTAAGAGGAAATTATACTGCAATACTAAGTTTATTGTAATATTATAGAGAAGCATTCTCACTGGGTCTACAAGCATTTATCTGCTTAAGTTGGAGAAGTTGCAATGGACTGATTCATATACAAATTCACTAAAACAGTTTTAGGTCTTTTGCGAATACTACCCATGAAACATTGACAAAGGCGTCACTTACATGCATGGAAAAAACAATCCAGTATAGTTTCAGTTTCCTGCTGCCATGTAGCACAAGTAAGATTTGCCTGTAATGGACTGAATGACCAGAAATGTGACATTTTTCATCTAAGATAATACCATCGCAAGATGTTAATAAAGTTGAGCAACATGTAATACTTTGGAATACATTTACAGGAAAATGTAGCAGCAGTATAATAATCAGATAGAAAGCTAAACACTCTAATACATAAAATAGTCTGCATTGTCATAAAATGTCAGGAATTAAGAAAATAGGTTGCAATAAATACCATGCAGAGAATAAGTTCACTGCAATCGAATGGACCTCTGCCCCAGATTAGGAAGCTTTTGGTTCAAATTGCCATATGTAGTATTTCCCTATCAAGGGCTCTGCCCCCGGACCACCATTCGTATTTTTTAACAAATTCTGTACATGACAAGTCACATCACACACAAAACATGACCATTCATTTCACTTTCTCACTTACACCTCAAATACTGCAGGCAACTACAGTGACTGGCCTTCTGTAGCCAATGATATTGGCAAAGTGTATCAATACACCATACAATGATGTTACACCAAATCATATCAACTGTTAAATATTAGATAACATATAAATTTGTTTGATTAATTAATAAGTTACTGAAAACGACAGAGAGAGAGAGAGAGGGAAATGGATACCACTATTTTATTGAGCCAAAAAAATTGAGTAAGGAAAAGTATAGTTTAGGCTGCAAAAGCCTCATATTTACTAGTAAATATCTGCTGTATAGTACCGCTCAGAGCTGATGTCCACAACACCTTCACAGAGCCAGATTTCTCAATGCAAGTTTTCTATAAGTTGGCATGAAGTGCTAATAATTGGGGGGTACAGGGGGTTGGCTCCCCTGCCTAAGGAAGAAACAGAAGGTAGAAAAGGTTGCTGGGTTTTTGGGTTCACCTGATACCCTAGTTTTGGGACTTGGTATCTGGAGGGTGTGCCACTCTCGGTAACAATTACCAATTAACCTACTAGCAATAGTACATATTCAAGCCGAATATAATATTTTTCGGGCAGCTTCAAAATTGGTGCGTGGATGAGTCCTGGAACCTGCCTGCACAGCACCTGCTATGGGCGACAAAATCCAAGCGCAAGCTCTGATCTAGCATCACACCTGTAAAGTTTTCTTTTCAGGGTGTCTCATGTGTGTGACACCTGTTGTAAGTGGGTTAATGAAATGTAATAGTGCTTTATATTAGTTATAGACAAAGTATGGTAAGAAAATGTGAAATTACTCTAAGATGTTCTCAAACGATAGATAATAGCACTCACACTACTTTCTTTAGCACCTTCATTAACAGCCAATAAGAGAAGGGAACTAAGGGCGTTTAAAGCAGGAAAATTTCTTGCCTAAAATCTTGACTTTTTCTTGCTTTCTCAAGCAACCCCTGTAGATGACTAGACTTGCGCTTGTTAAGTTAAGTGGTGTACTGTCACCATGGCAACAGTGTCTTTGTGTACTGTACTGGTTACAAACCTTCAAATACAGGCATTGGCCAAAAAATCTGCTTAATATTTTTTAAGAGAAATTAAAATGAGAATATACCTTCGTTTCAATGAAATAGAGAATATTTCAAGTGGGAAAGTCTGAAAAATTCTAGTTACATTCTTCTGTTAATACTGTATTCAGTGACTATCGTTTTCAACTCCAAATATTTGTATATATAGAAATGGGTAAGCCTATATTTTAATTCTGTGATGTTCATTTATTTTGATAGTACGTCACTGCCATACTGTAGAATTTGTTCTGCCCTGCGCAAAAATTATTCAGTCAAATTCTGTCCTCGTAAATGTAGTTCTCGGATAACTTTCTGCACATCCTTAGTTGTTTTTTAAATCATCTTCCACGCATAAAATTCTCTTGACCTTTCCGCGCAACTGTTTCACCTTTCATCCGCAGATACGTCCGCACAAATGTAAACAAAATGATGTTTTCCACGCATGAAAAAATGTAATAGTCCCCATGCAAGAAAAATACTCTACAGTCTGGTGTCAGAGTTTAAGGATTGCCAATTGGAAGTGTATGTCATAGTTGAGCAGATTTGTTTATCTAAAACATTTAATGAAAAAGATACTCTGGTTAATGCGTAGAATTTTTCAGGCTTGACGTATAATAAAACTGTGGTAATTGTCACAGAAAGCGATGCACCCAGAGACTAAGTTGAAAATAATTAATGATTTTCTGCAGGAAATCCAATGATTTCATTGATTTTCGGCATTGTTGAGATTGAGTACCATTTCTCCATCAACGATCTTGATTTGATAGTCCCATTAGCAGGGGAGGGCATGAAGTATATCAGGGAAATTAGGGGGTAAAACAGGCTTAAATAAGATGAATAAAGATAAAAAATGTGTAAAACTAGCACAAAAAATGCTTGAAATTGGCCAAGGAAACTCTACGGATGTAACCGCCTTCTTTGAAATTCTATGGGCTGGCGCGCCAGAAATCAGAAACGGCTGAAAATCTCTATTCCTTCTTACCTTGAGCACCATTTTAAATCACGCATCTATGATTGGTATAATGAATACAGAGTAACGAGTGTTTATAACTTCTCCAATACCCGTGACAACCTTATATAATTTCTTAGGACTAACAAAAATCAACGGGAATTAAAAACTCAAGTTAGAAATGAACACTTTGAACAGTTCCTACAAAGCATTAACATTAACACTTCAATGTCTGAGGTCTGGAAAAAAAATTAGTCTTTCAGGCAAACCAACTAATTCTCCAGTTTCATAATCCTCTTGCACAGGCAGATATGCTCCTTAGTCAATGGGCTAGAGCGTCCAAATTGAGCTCACTTCCCACAATTATTAAGAATCACCTTAATCAGTCTAAAATTGCACGGAAATTTGATATAGAGATTGGATGTTCTGATTCCGACATTTCAGACTTTGCTGAGATTAGTGAGTGGGAACTGAACAATGCACTAAGCAAAGGCAGGGCGTCTGCCCCTGGTGAAGATGGAATTACCTATAGTGTCCTTCGCCTTATAGCCCAGGTTCCTGGTAATCCCCTTTTGCACCTGTACAGGCTGAGCTTGTCACAAGGTATTCTACCTGACTCCTGGACAAACACTGATAAACACTGCCCAATTTCATTAACCTCATGTTTATGTAAAATCCTAGAAAGGATAATTTTAAACAGAATCAGGTACAGGTTACAAGGTAAATTATCTCACAGACTGTACGGATTCTTACTGGGACGTAGTATACAACATTACTTTGCAGAGTATTTTTCAAGCTCTAATCCAGGGAAGCACAGTTTTTCTTGACCTTAAGTCAGCTTTTGACATTGCAAACAGAGAAGTTATCCTAGAACAATTGGCAAGCTTTGGCATATGAGATAAATTATTGAGCTGGATTAGAATGTATCTTTCTAACAGATCCGCAAGTGTCTTGTTCAAGGGAGTGAGGAGTTCCACCTCACAGCCCTTTGAACTTGGGATGCCACAGGGAGGAGTTCTCAGCCCTATGCTGTTCAATGTCCTTATGCACAAATTGGTGACAGATATTCCACTTGGGGATGGGGAATCTATTATATGTTATGCTGATGACATATGTGTCAGAGCATCATCATATGAAGGAATGCAAAGAATTCTCGACGAAGTCACAACAAGGGCTCATGAGTGTGGATTAGTCATATCTGCTGAAAAAACAATGGCTCTCAACCCGGATATTATAATCCTACCCACATTTCAAATAGGAAACCAGGAGCTTGACATGTGTCATATGTATAAATATCTCAGGGTGAATGTAAATGATGCAGACCTGATCACTTCTCTGAAGAAGAGAGTCTGGGAGAGTTTGAAACCGCTGAAAGTCCTTGTCAGAAAGGGACATGGCACCAATGCTAAGCTCGCTAGACTGTGTTACTTGGCTTTTATAAGATCAGTTGTAGACTACCATGCACTGCACTTATTGCAGTATAAGGACTCAGAAATAAGAGGTCTGGAGATAGTACAAAATGAAGCTATGAGGATTATCCTTGGCGCCCCGATAACAGCAAGGATAGTGAACATGAGATTAGAACTAAACTTACCATCTATTTTTGATAGAATAATATATATTTGCACCCTGTTTGGGGTCAGAGTTCTGAGGGAACCCCTTTCTCTCACATATTTCCAAAAACAACTGCAACATAATATCACACAAGCAGACAAGCCTAATCAGACATACAAACACTCACTGGTACACAAATTCTGCATGAACATTACCAAGCTTTATGTCCCCATAAGTAAGATACCAAAAGGATGATCCATTCCCCCATGGAAAACTTCATCACTGATTGTGCACTTTACATGTCTACCGCAAAAAAACAGTGTACCTAACTGCGTGTTGAAACAAATCGCATTGGTGACGGTAAAGGAACACTTGGAACCTATGGGCAATGTGTACAAGGGTTATGCTGACGGATCCATACAGTCTGGATACAAAGCTGGTTGTCCTTGTGCTGTATACAAAAATGGTTTATTGCAACACCAAGTTAATATGAGAGTACAAAATTGGGCCAGCACTACTCAAACGGAGTTGGCAGGTATACTACTTGCAACAGAATACTTGATGTCTAAAGGTTCTGGAGTATTTTTTTGTGATTCTCAAAGTGCTCTTCAGACACTTCCTTCAAAACAGATGGTGATGAGGAAATTGTGAACTGCATTAAGGGTAACGTTACTTATACAAGAGAGCACAATTTTTACATTCAATTTGTATGGATACCATCTCATGTTGGTAGACGCAAGTACGACCATGTAGACAAATTGGCGAAAGAGCCTTGTAGCAAAGATATTGTAAATATAGATCTTGGGATGCCTCTTGCTAGGGTTGCACACATTAAAAAGTTCTCATAATGAAGAACTAATAGATCTGATAAGTTCACAAACGCCTGAAAGCTGTAGCATAAGGCACTACGATCAGTATAGAGATTGTAATCCCTCCTATGGATGGCACTGAAGTAAGACCAGGTAATGTGACATGGTTATTGCCAGAATACGTTTAGGTTATAGAATGTATTGGCAACTACAAGGTGCAAGAAATGCAGATGAATCTAGATGTAGACCGTGTAATAAGGAAAACACCTAACGTAAGATATAAAGAACTATGTGATTATTTTAAAGCATCTGATACATTGGAAGATATACTCATGCTATATCCTAATCTTACTATGTAAAACTATCATAATCAAAGAACACACAACAGAACACTTATGATAACACAAAGGCAAAGGTAGATCAACTTAGGTAATTTACGTTTGCATGCTATATGAAATATTCCCATTTTACCATGTATAATTACTATAATCAGAGAATATTGTACTACTGTACTCTGTTGAATGTATGTGAATATATGTAACACTCAGTATTTCACCGAGTTTTGTGTTGTCCCCGATATTGTAACGATTTCAGTGACAAATCGATTTCACCGCAAAGTAGGAAAAAAATTGAAAACGCAAGTAGCACTGTAAACAACCTTCACTTTTGGAACAAACAATGAGAACTGTAACAAAATAACTGTCAAATTTGCCGGGAGAGGGCAGCGATGTGCAAGTATGGATATACCATGTATTACTAATGAAACTATGGAACGTATATGGTAAAATCGATAGCATCGTGCATTTAAGGAATGACCATTTGCTAAATGCGTTTTTCGTTAAAATTTCATATAAATTATAATACAGAAATACATTTTACTACAGTGCATTTATAAGAAATTTGTCATGACGTCACGAGCTACATGCGCCAAACAGTTCACGTTGGGTTCCCATGCAGGTAAGTGGTTCGCTGTGGGGGCTTGGACT
>NC_091571.1:57500-60000 GCF_042767895.1 Penaeus vannamei
CCTTCAGTAATGGCATCGATAATGCTAGAGGTTAAATTAGAAGTGCTTATGCTAACGCATGCAGCGTAATTGTGTCATGGATTTACCTCCGACATATGTAAGTATATATATATATATATATATATATATATATATATATATATATATATATATATAGATACATATATATATATAAATATTTATATATATATACATATATGCATATATATACATATATGCATATATATATACATATATATATATATATACACACATTCACTTCTCTCCACTTATTTCATATTTTTCAATACTCCAAGCTTCCCGTCTCGACACCCGCCCGCGCCCTCGTCCACCTGGACCGGCTCTCTCGCGCCCGGCGCCTTCCTCCTGCTCGGCCGCTTCGCCCCAGCGGAAGGGGGTCGCTTACCTCTCGACCCTGACGGAGTGCCAGACCCCGTCGCTGAGGTGCGCGTGAGCAAGGCACAGCTGCACCTCGGGGGCTGGGTGCAGCACCAACTTCGCGCAGACGTGTCCTCCTTCCAAAAAGACCCCCAGGCGATCGCGTCCGTGCTGCGATGTCACAGCCAGCAGCTGGCCAAAGGCCTCCCACGTGCGGAATCTAGCATGGAATGGCCACGGAGAAAAATATTCACATCACTAAGGTTAAAAGGCTAAGGGGAGCGCACTGAGGTCTGATTGACATAAATCAGTAGATAAGACAGACACGATAAAAAGTTTTGGTGCCATACCTAACCATCCAAAATGATTTACTGGGTAATTTTCTATCTTACGTCCGCCGGTCAGACATCGACGTTTTCGGTATCGTTGGATTCCTCTCACTCTACAATGCGGTTATGTAGTTTTTATTGCGAGGAAACCTCCCGTTAGCGACAAACTTGGCCCCGATAGCAGGGGAGGGCATGAAAGGTTCCAGGGAAAATGCGGGGTTAAATAACGTCAGTAATATAACCCACAATGAAAATAATGATAATTCACATAAGGGGGGGTTGCCTACCTCTACCCCCGTCAAGAAAACAGAATGGTACACGTATTCACGGCAGGATAGAGCGCACACGAACTAGGTGCGGAGCTGATAAGCTACTATATAACCTAGGGTTTTTAAGGTACTAACCTGATTGAGATGCCGCCGGCTCTTCCCCGACGGAGGAGGCCGTGGCGGAAGCACATCTCCAGCATCTCTTCTTGGCTGGCGGCGACCTCGCGCATGACGTCCGTTTCGGAGCAGGAGCACCTCCACATTCGGCCATCGCGGCGGCCATGGCTGAGTACCGAACGCGACGGCGGCGGCCAAGTTCGTGCCATACCTGTTTTAAACGCGCATCTCGTTGCTTCCAGGAGACCGGAAATTAAACCATATTACTCGAGGCTACGTTATTATGCAATAGATGGCGACATAGTCACTTCAGTAACTATATGGGATTATAACTGCCATCTGTTGGCTGACTCTAATAGACCCCTTAATAGTGCACGTATATCATTCCACTCCATCATCCGGGGCTATCAATGTAACCTCGATAGCTGCGCAATACCCACCGAGGAGAGCGGGCGCTACCCTGTTCATCCTGATTATACTACAATCGTCTTAGTATACAATGCTATGTCAAGGTGAGTATGCTGCTTTAGTGGGAATGTTCCAAGACCTCTATAATTGTGTAACGCTCTATCCTTTCGTACATACGTGGTGGATTCTTTGTCTTTCAGGGCAGCCTCCCCCCCCCCCCCAGAGGGTCGCAGGGGGCGAAGCCCCCGACAATGGAAAGTGAAAATTACCATCATTTTCATTGTGGGTTATATTATAAATGTTAATTTGTAGCGTTTGCTGATAAAATGAGCTATTTATTCCATAAAAACAAAAATAAAACATAACACGAACACGAACACAGTAAAACCAGCACAATGAAACAAACATTAAAACAAAAACATAAACACTAAAACACGACAGGGACATAAAACAGACATAAATCACAGTAAACACATACTAAAAAAAATAAATAAAATAGAGAACCACCTCTTCTCACGTATATAGAGTTAATTAAATACTTGGCTCTAGATTGGCGAGACCCATTCCTGCGCACCACAACGCCTCGAGTCCAGCCCTGGAGCTCGAACTCGAACTCACATGCGGGGCCGGGAACTCTCCCTTGTCACCTCGGCCGCGAAGCAATAGGGGTTCTCATTTGGTTTATCAATTAAAAGGTTTTTCAAAATTAATAAAATATCTTTTCTATATTCATTAAAAATAATCTTTAAAGCTCCATTTATAAAATAAAGAATAAAGAATAAGTTCCATGAAGTAAAAAAAAGTAAAATGGGAAATAACCGTGATGTAAAGTATATATTAGAAAAAAAAATCATAAAATGTTCAATATAAAGTGCTGCAAGTTTCAAAATATAAATCCTAAAAAAATATTAAAAAGTATTAAAGGTCATAGGATATATATCTCAATTCATTTTCTTGGTCTGTTTTCTTTCGGCGGAGGGCTCATTGTAAACAACGTCA
>NC_091571.1:72500-75000 GCF_042767895.1 Penaeus vannamei
TTAGTGCCCTACATGCGACAACACTCCTCAAAGGCTGCTCACCGAACCCAGTGGGACAGGCAGTTAAAGAAGTGCAGCATCCTGTCATACAGGATGGGTTGTGTGAGGCACTTAACACTTGTGAATCTGTCTGTGTATGTCATTGAACGCCAAAAGGAGATAGTTACATAACAATATATAGTAATTTGTGGTTATTTTGAATATAGGATAAGTGAATTAGGTTGGTGGAAAATGCAGCCACTTGGGGGGCAAGCCAGCCCAACTGAGTGCCGGTCACAAGCCCGGATAAATGCAGAGTGTTGCTGGACGGGAAGGGCATCCGCGGCGTAAAATAAAAACCGCTCCAAACCAACATGACAGAAGCTGAAAGAATATTGGCCCTCAGTCCCCGGCAGCCCTTAAATGGGCAGAGGGTGCTAAGAATATCCGGTTTTGCAGGGAGAGGTGAAATGCCTAACTCCACTCAAATTCAAGCCGTTAAAGTCGGCAGCCTTAATGTTGGCACAATGTCAGGAAAGGGGAGGGAGGTTGTGGATCTCATGGAGAGAAGAAAGTTGGAGGTACTTTGCCTACAGGAAACACGATGGAGGGGGAATAAGGCCCGAGAGCTGGGGAGAGGCTTTAAGCTTTTCTACAGTGGAGCAGATGGAAGAGGAAGGAATGGAGTTGGAATAATCCTGAGTCCCAATCATAAAGAAAACGTCATCAGTGTCTGGAGAAAGAATGACCGAATAATGTTGATTAAACTAATTATCGGAAATACAATCATTAATATAATGAGTGTATATGCACCACAAGTAGGCTGCGATGATGAAGAGAAAGACAAATTTTGGCAAGACCTAGATAGTATGTGCACAGAGATACCGGATGTTGAAACAGCCTTGATTGCTGGCGATTTCAATGGTCACGTGGGAGAGAGAAACTTGGCAATAGAGCGTGTCCATGGTAGATATGGGAGCGGGGCTGTAAATCCCAACGGAGAACGGCTAATTGACTTCGCAGTGGCATACGATCTGGCTATATTGAACACGTTCTTCAAAAAGAAGGATAACAATACATATGAAAGTGGAGGACAGGAAACACAATGGACTACATATTATACAAGAGAAGTAAAATGAGTGAAGTCAGAAATTTTAAGGTAATTAAGGGAGAAACAGCTGCCAAACAACATCACCTGATTATTGGGGAGTTTAACATTAAAAGAGGGAGGAAAGGAAAGAAAAGGGCAATACCTAAGATTAAGTGGTGGAATTTGAAAGACGAAGACCAGAGAAGTTTGTTCAGGGAGAGAGTGCTGGAGCAGATAGAGTTGAGAGAGGGAGTTGAAGAGTGGTGGAATTTGAATGCTTCAATGATCCGACAAGCTGCAGAGGAAATATTGGGGATGACATCTGGTAAAGGAGCAACCAATGACAAGGAAACTTGGTGGTGGAAGGAAGAAATATCGGAAACTATAAAGCAGAAGAAGATTACAAGGAAGGAATATTACAAAAACAGAAATGAGGAAAATGAAGAAAGGCTTAAAACAGCGAACAAAGCAGCAAAGAAAGCAGTGGCAGTAGCTAAAGCTGAGGCAAGGGAAGAAATGTATCAAGAACTCGATACAAGAGGAGGACAGAAAAAGATTTATAGAATAGCAAAGGCCAGAGACAAGAGTACGAAAGATCAGACACATATCAGGCATATGAAGGATACAGAAGGAAATGTTTTGTATGATGATGATGCTATAAAAGGAGATGGAAGGAATATTTGAAAACTTAATGAATGTAGAGAACCCAAGAGTGGAAACAGGAGCGGGCTTACCAACAGAGAGGAGGACTGATAACATATCACGTAGAGAAGTGGAAAAGGCGCTGAGATTAATGAAATCAAACAAAGCTGTTGGACCGGATAACATCCCGATAGAAGCATGGAAAAGCCTTGGGGAGGCTGCTGTAGATGTTTTGTGGGACTTTTAAATAAAATATATGAGCAAGAGAAATTCCATCGGAGTGGAGGAAGAGCACTATTGTGCCCCATATATAAACAGAAGGGTAACATCCAGGACTGCACTAACTACAGGGGAATTAAATTGATCTCACATACAATGAAGCTTTGGGAGAGAACTATTGGAATGAGGATCGAGGCTGAAACGGTCATCAGTAAGAACCAGTTTGGATTTGTTAAGGGAAGACAGACATCAGATGCTATTTTTGCCTTAAGACAGACAATCGAAAAGTACAGGGAGAAACAGAAGCACTGCACATGGCTTTCATTGACCTCGAGAAGGCGTATGATCGTGTACCGAGGTCAGAGGTATGGAGGTGCATGAGAGAAAAGGGAGTGAGCGAGAAGTATGTAAGATTGGTTCAAGATATGTATAGAGATGTAACATCACAAGTTAGTAGTTGCGTCGGAATAACGAATGAATTTAACATCAAAGTAGGACTCCACCAGGGCTCTACTCTCAGTCCGTATATATTCGACCTTATAATGGACGTTCTAAGCGAAGGGATTCAAG
>NC_091571.1:131491-138991 GCF_042767895.1 Penaeus vannamei
GTATTAGAACAGCAACATCTTATATATTTTCTTATTGTAATCTCTTGCTGTTTGAATATACTTACAGATCTGACCTTTTCCTTCCCATTTTAGAAAGCTGAGTTTTCTTGTTCGTGTGAATTTTCATCTTGATTTCAACATACATTTCTTTTGATATTCATGGAAGTTCATGGTCAAATTTTAAAGCCAATAATTGCAGTGTTAGAAAATTGATCTGAATATAAGTTTTCAGTTCGATAAAGTTAAAAAACGGGCACACACACACAAACATATACATACAGAGAGAGAGAGAGAGAGAGAGAGAGAGAGAGAGAGAGAGAGAGAGAGAGAGAGAGAGAGAGAGAGAGAGAGAGAGAGAGAGAGAGAGAGAGAGAGACAGAGAGAGAGTGTGTGTGTGTGTGTAAATGAATAAGCGAGTGGGAGTGAGTGTGCGTGAACGAGAACGAAAGAAAGACAAAAGCGAAGGTCATGAGCCTGACGGGATAATCAGGTGAGGCCATGACCGCCCTCCGGCAAGATGCACTTGCGTCGCGTCGCAATATCAACTCTGCATTTGCATAAGATTCGACGCAGGCGGAAGAGGCGCCGGGTGATGGAATCAAGCCTTCATCCCGCCGCTGCTCAACTCTCCTTAATTCTGTTTCCGAATCGGGAGGCTTTTCAACATGCATCTTAGCTTTATTAAGGTAATACACTGTGATATTAGAATTAATAATCATAACATCAATAGCAGCAATGCTATTACTAGTAGAAGGAATACAAGTAACAATGATAATAAAACAAAATATAATGATGAAGATGATGACAATAACAACAATAATAATAATACTAATAATGAGGATGACAACAACAAAAAAAATAATAGTAATGATAAGAGTAATAATTATAAGAATACCAATGATAATTCTAGCGAAAACAACGCAACAACAACAACAATAATAACAACAATAATGAAGGCAACAAAAAATCACATTATTTTCTACCCCCAATGATAACACAGCTTAAAATGATAGTAACGATGACCAAAATGAAGAAGATAATTATATTATTATGACATGATAACAATCAATCATAGTGACAATTATGTAGTGAAAATGATAACGATAATAATAAAAGGAACGAAGCTAATAACAATGATGTTAATAATCATAATAATAATAATGACAATATTCATAATAATAATAACTAATGATAATAATGAATAATAATAATAATAAATAATAATAACAACAACGATAATAATAATAAGTAATAATGACAATGATAATGATGATGATGATGATAATAATAAAAAATAATGATAATAATAATAATGACAACACCAATGGCAATCCCCTTTCAACATCATTATCACCTCCGCCTCAGTCCGCCACGTCAAGGTCGTTTTATTGGTCTCCTTCTCTCCTCCCTTCCCAAATCCTCTTCGCCGGTTATTCCCTTCTCTCTTAAATCTGCTTCCAATATCTACCTCATTCTCGGCCTCTTTTCCCTCTCCCTTCTATCTCCTCGTTTTATCACGTATCTCTTCCTCTCTTCTTATCACATGACCGCACCGTTTCAACATTCTCTCCTTTACTTTCTTTGATGATGATGATGATGGTGGTGGTGGTGGTGGTGGTGGTGATGATGGTGGTGATGATGATTATGATGATGATTATGAAGATGATGTTTATGATGATGATGATGATGATGATGATGATGATGATGATGATGATGATTATGATGATGATTATGATTATGATGATGATTATGATAATGATTATGATGATGATTATGATGATGATTATGATGATGATTATGATGATGATTATGATGATGATTATGATAATGATGATTATGATGATCATGATGATGATTATGATAATGATGATTATGATGATCATGAAGTTTGTAATGATGATGATGATTATGATGATCATGATGATGATTATGATAATGATGATTATGATGATCATGAAGTTTGTAATGATGATGATGATTATGATTATGATGATGATGAGGATGACAATGATGATAATGATGATGATAATGATGATGATGGTGATGACGATGACGATAATGATGATGATGATGGTGATGATGACGATAACGATGGTGATGATGATAGCAATCGTAATAGCAATAATGCTAATAGTACTAGAAGCAATAGTTGCAATAATGATATTGATAATAATTATGATAACTATTCCTACACCCCAATCCCTTGCTCGCTGTTGCCCGGAGACGGAGACTGAAGGCCCGCGTCGGGATCCCCTCACCTTGGGCCTCCGTCCTCTCCTTTTCTCCTCCGCCTTCCTTCCTCTTCTCTTCTCTTTTTCATCCCATTCTGTCGACTTCCTCAGGTGTGCGAGCCGGGCTGAAAGGATGAAAGGCTGGCTCTGCGTCAGCCCTGAACGGCCTGCGGGAGCCATGGGTGTTCCCTTGGTTGATCGCCGAGCCTTAGCCCTTATGGGGACCCTGAGGGGCAGACCGTTTCCTTTCCCCACTTACTTCAGGCTTACCGTGACCAATAATAAAGTTTTTTACCCTCATCATGGTCATTAAGGCTTGCCCCTTTATGAACTGGTCGATCTAAATTTGATTTTTCTGGTTTCCGACCCTGCCTCTCCTTTGACCTCGGCTCCTTTCAAACCAACCAGGTCATTACTTAAACTTCAGAAAACGGCCCTTCTTCTCCCTAACTTCCTCCACTCTATCTCCTACTGTACATTCTCCTTCATTTTCTACCGCTTCCCCCTTATTACTACTCTTCATCCTTACTGTACCCCCCTCCCCTCCCCCGCCACAGTACTATCTCACTCCACACCACCCCAGTTTCCTCTCATCCTCCTACTGCTCCCACCTTTGCAAATCTTTTGAGTACTCTTTTTGGTCCGGCTAAGTGGGATCTATTCTTTGCGATTCTCTTACAGCTCTTTACTCTGACCCTTCTCTTCCAACATTGTAGATAAAAATTCTTTTCGCAGTTTTCAGATTGTTCACGCCTTGTCACATCTACATCTGAGTCCCAAGTTCGTGCACTATCTACCCTAACTGACCTGACTTCACTGGCAAACCTATTCCTGTCCTGACTGACTATCCTGTCTAAGACAAGGACTGGTCAGTACAGTGCTACACTACGCCCCCAGAGGCCAACGTAAGTCCTATACCAATATTGTCAAGATTAGATTCCATGCACATGACCTCCCCCATTGTTTATATTGGTGGAGTGTCCTGCCATGTTTTCCCATATCGACCCCTTCCTCGTCAAAGTCAGAAATGTTGGCGTTTTGGCCACCCAGCCAAACACTCGCTCCACAGGCCGCTGCCCTCTCTGTGCCCAATTTGGTCAGTCACGCACGTGTGCCAATTGTGGTAGCTCCCATGATGTATTTTATAGGAGCTGCCCTGCCTATAAACTGGAATCTGATGTTGCAGTTCGCAGATTCAATCTAGGCCTCACTTTACGTGAGGTCAGACAGGAAGCACGCCGACGTGGTTCTTCTCTCTCGCCTATTCCAAATCTGTTCTTCGCTTTTCTCCCTTCCTATCTTCTCAAGATGGCTCAGCATCTCCCCAGCATCCCTTGCATCTGCCCCGAACCATCCAGCCTGTACTCCCTCTCTCCCTCAGTCAAATTCCACTTCAACTGTCGGACCGGGCAATCTAAACGTTCCACCCCATCTTCTACCACATCCTCTCCTAAACCCAACTCGCCCTCTGCTTCTCGGACATCCCTTCTCCTCACAAGAAAACCTCTGTTCCTCAGACCTTCCCACCCAACTTCCCTCCAGAAACTGAAGACATCCAAAACTTCCTAACCATGACCCAAGAGAACGCTCTGCTCTCTCAACCGGTTTCCAATCTCTCTACTCTTATTTCCTTTACGATATCCCTCCTCCTCCTCCTCAAGTTCCTTCTGTCCCTCTCCCTCCTACGCTCTCCCCAGACATGCTCTCCTCCCGTTTTATATGTGCATCATTCCCTCTTCTTCTTATCCTGGATGCTCACTTATTTCGCAAGTGTCCTTCTCCAGATCCTTCCCCTCCTGACATTCTTCCTGATCCTTCATCTCATTCCCTGGGTTCTCCTATTTCTCCAACTACTATTTCTGCCTTTTTTACCCGTTCTTTGTTTCATAATGTTTATTTTTAGTTTTCCTCATGCAGTGTTACCTTCCCTTCCCTAGATACTTAGATCCCCTTCCTTTGATCCAATCGCCCCTTGCCCTTAACCCCTTCCCCTTCTACAAATCCCTAGCCGTACTTCATCTGCTTCCTATCTTCTCTCTTCTCACTTCCATACTATCCTACAGCTCTCTACAATAGTTAACTTATAATATCCTCCTCGCTACCTTCTTTACCCTTTTCGCCATAATACTTTACCATTGTCCTTTATGACTTTTGATGCCTAGCATATTCATTTGCTTTGACCATTAACAGTTAACTAATACTAGTAATAGTGAATAAAAAATGTAACGATAATAATAATGGTGAATGTAATAACAATAATAGCAATAGCATAAATGATGATGATAACGATAATAATAATATTAACAATAACAAGGATAATAATAATAACAATAATAAAAATATAATAACAGTGATAAGAACAACGGCAATAATAATGATGGTAATGATGATAATGATAGTATAAACAATAATAATGATAATGATAATAGTGACAATAATTATGATGGTGATGGTGATAATATAATAACAATAATGCTGATGATAACGATAATGATGATAACATTAATGATAATAAAAATATAAAATTAACAATAATAATGATAATGATCAGAATACCAAGAGTAATAATAACAGTATCAATAATGATAAAAACAATGATGGTGAGAATTATAGTGATAGTAATCATAAAAATGATAATGAGAACAATATCAATAATAATAATAATAATAATAATAATAATAATAATAATAATAACAATGGAGGTAATAATAAAATAATAATAAACATAAAAACGATAGTGATAATATCAATAATGATAATAATAATAATAGTAGGAACAATAATGATAATAATTATAGTAATCATAATGATACAAGTAGTAACTATGATAACGATAATAATGATAATGGTGATGATTATAATGATAATGATATAAATAATAATGGTAATGATAGCAATGATGGTGATGGTGATGGTGATGGTGATGCTGCTGCTGCTGCTGCTGCTGATGATGATGATGATGATGATAATAATAATAATAACAACAATAATAAGTACTGTTGATAACAATAAAATAACGGTAACAGTATTTTCAATAATAATAACAACAACAGCAACAGCAACAACAACTGCAATAATAACAACATTGATGATAATAGTGATGCTGACGATAATGATAATTATGATTATAATAATGATAATAATGATAATGATAATAATCATGGTAAAATAATAATAGTAATGACAATATTAATATTAATAATAACAATAATATCATTATTATTATTACAATTATTATCATTATTATAATGGAAATGGTATTAACAATGATAATAATAATGATGATAATACTAATGTTAATAACAATAACAATAACAATATAAAAATAAATGATAAGGATAATAATAATTGTAATAATAATAATAATAATAATAATAATAATAATAATAACAATAATGATCATGATAAAATAATAATAATAATAATTATAGTAATAACAACAATAATAACAACAACAATAATAATAATAATCATAATAATAATATTTTTTAGCAGAGGACAAGGGCTAACTACCCCGGCAGATACAAGAATAATTCAGACTTGAAGGTCGACCTCCAGAGGCTGTGGCAGGTGAGAGCGACGGCGATTAGCTACGTAATTCCGAAACGTGGATTGGACGGATTGGTTTCAAGATGTGGGCGGAGCTATTGGAGGAAGCGGTGCTGTTGGGAGCCGCGGGGATTCGTAGAGAGGGGCTCGAGGTCGCCCTCAGTCAGGTGTCCCGTGAGCAAGATCTACAGTGCGTCACAATAAAAATAATAATGATGATGATGATGATGATAATAATAATAATAATAATAATAATGATGATGATGATGATGATGATGATGATGATGATGATAATAATAGTGATAACGATGATGATGATAATGTAATAATGATAATGATAATGATAATGATAATAATAATAATAATAACAACTATGATAATAACAATAATGATGATAATGATAATGATGATGATGATGATGATAATAATACTGATGAAAATAATAATAATGAAAATAATAATAATAATCATAATAATAATAATGATAATAATGAAAATGGTGGTAACAATAATCATAATGATAATAATAGTAACGATAATCATTAAAAATAATTACACAGATGATAATAATGAAAATGAATATGATAATATAAATAATGAAAATGATAATGATAATGAAGATAATGATAATGATGATGAAGGTGATGATGATAATGGTGATGGTGATGATGAGGATGATTATGATGATGGTGGTGGTGATGATGATGTTGATGGTGGTGATGATGATGATGATGATGATGATGATGATGGTGATGATGATGATGGTAATGATTATGATGATGCTTATGATGATGATGATGATTATGATGATGATGATGATTATGATGATGATAATGATTATGATGATTATGATGATGATGGTGATGATTATGATGATGATTAATGATGATGATGATGATGATAATGATAATGATGGTGATGATTATGGTGATGATTATGATGATGATGAGGATGATGATTATATTAATGATCATGATGATGATGATTATGATGATGATGATTAAGATGATGATGATTATGATGATGATGATGATGATTATGATGATGATTATGATGATGGTGGTGGTGATGATTATGATGATGATTATGATGATGACGATTATGATGATGATGGTGGTGATGATGATGGTGATGATGATGATGATTATGATGATGATTATGATGATGATGATGATGATGGTGGTGGTGGTGATGAAGATGATGGTGATGATAATAATAATGACAATAATAATAATGAAAATGGTTGTAACTATAATCATAATGAGTGGAAGGGGCTGGGTGAGGGGAAGGGGTAGATGAGGGTGAGGGGAAGGTGTGGGTGAGGGGTGAGGGAAGGGGGGGGGTGAGGAGGAAGTGGGTGAGGGGGTGAGAGAGGGCGCGGGGGGAGAGGGGGGAGGAGGGCTGTCCCCCTACCCCTCCGTGCCTCTCCCCCCCCCCCCCGGCACAGAGCCCGCAATGAGGCACGGCAAATGCTGCGGCATCACAGCCCCGCCTGAAGGCCCCAACGCTCAATAAAACTACAGCAGTTCAAAGAAGCGAAGTCGGCGGAAATGTCCATCTGGAGTGCGCGGGAAAGGCCAAGAGAGCGCAATAATCGCCGAGTAAATTCGTGTCTTGCCCCGTAATTCCCGATAAGAGCGAGGGAGACTCATAAAATCAGTTTAATCACGCTCATTATTACTCCGGATCATGAGCGTTAATCTCGCGCGGCGTCGATTCA
>NC_091571.1:151491-161491 GCF_042767895.1 Penaeus vannamei
TATAGATAAACACACAGACACACCCTTACATAAGCACACTTGAACACACACACACAGTAATACACACACGCAACCATACACACACACACACACACACACACAATCGAACTCAAATTTCCATTTACAAACTTGCAATATTGGAAGTGCTTTCATAGTCGTGCAGAGCTTATTCTGGGTTACTTGATAATTTGATAAAACGATAAGAAATAATAATCGTGTATTAGACTATCTATCATATTTATCATTTTATGATATCAAACTAAACTGACGTGTTCGCAGATCTTAAGGAAAGTCTAATTCTTTGGATAATAGAGTCAAAGATGCTTAAGCAACTACCCTTCATAGCAGTGACAGTTTATATACACACACGCACACATAAACACACACACACACACACACACACACACACACGCACACACACACACACACACAAACACACACACAAATAGCACTCTCTCGCCAAGCTCTCATCACCCACGGGTCTTAGACACTGAATGAATATTTATGGGATATTTCTTGCTTGACAAACTATCCCGGAGGATTTTTATTCAGAAAAAATCCAATCCACACCTTGAACGGGCGTGGGGCGCCCACCGCGACGAAGGTGATGTCAAAGGAGTGAAAAGAGCAAACCCGAGACGACGTTGAAAAAGCGACAGGCGGAGGAGCGCCCCCCCCCCTCCCCAACCAAGGCCCTGTCAGGTCTCCTCAACATACACTTAAAAGGAGTATTAATCTCCTGAAGGAAACTAATAATTCAAAATAAAATGATAAAATTCAAATATATCGCTGATACTATTTCCAAATATTTTGATGCACATGGAATTATGCAATCTCTCTCTCTGTCTTTTACACGCAAAAAGGTCTCAGCTGTTCTGTGGTTAGTGCACACTGTCTGCCTGCAGAGGTATACCTTGCTAACGACTTTAGCAACTGACGTCAGTAGATTTGTCTATGTATAATGGACAGAATCGCATCTCATAGCTAATAATGATCATTAAATGCATCTTGGTAAAGGTGAATGCATAGGAAGTGGTTCATCCTGCTCCGGGAAGCAATCTTTTCCAGTGGAGTCATTATTCAGACAGATCAATCACGAGGTTTCCATGGCGTCGGCGTCCGGGGCAACGGCATTTCGAGTTTTATACACAATCTCTCTCTCTCTCTCTCTTCCTTTCTCTTTCTCTCTCCCTCTCTGTCACACACACACACACACACACACACACACACACACACACACACACACACACACACACACGAACGATTTATCACATGCTATTCAGAATATTCTAACATATAAGATGATACTAAAAGGTTATCAAGCAATACATGTTAACAAACGTATTTCCTCTCTTTTTGGGTTAGGTTAGGTTATATTCTCACCCGGTTTATTGCTTTTTACTTCTGAGATGTCTTAAGGACAAGTAATAGAAAAAAATCTATGACCGGCATTTGTTTTTTTCTTCAAAATACATATATAGAGTTCATGTGATACATATATTACTTTGGACTTGAGAGATAAAAAAACACGCATACAGACACACACACATATGTAGTGGGTGTGATAAAAAATGAACACGTCTGAATTCTATGTCAAGAACCAAATATTCGTATACAGGCATGAAAGTTCAGTCCATGGTACATTAAAAATATAACTGAATATAACACAAACCATCGAAGTGGTTTCCTTTTTCCTTTGCTAAATGATGCGGCTGCGTTTAGATCTAACCGTCATTCATTGTTGGCGTAAGTTAAGCCATTAAAATAATAAATAAAATAAAATTGCAAATCTATATACAACTATGATCCCAAAGGGATAGCTTGCTTTGAAAGAAACAGCACTGAATGGATCGCAAAACGTTTTTAGTAATCTGCAATAGTTAGCACGAAAAAGACACCAGGCATTCAGATGACAAACTCTTTTATCGCAAATATGTCAGTCAGGATTTGTGAGTGAAAAAGTGCTTCCTTTTATGGCTCATTCAAATTCAGTGACAATTCAAGACATCGCTGCGACTGCGAGTTGACACTTTATTTTCATGTTGGAATCGTATTGATGTGACTTGACATTAAATGAACAGCTGGAAATCTTAGAGGCCAATTAGCATGCACTAGAAAATTCCTTCCTCTTTGTGGATCTCCATGGCCATGCCAATTAGTCCATTCTATTTGTTTCTGACTCTACAAGGCAGAAGTATGCTTTCTTTCCGGTTTTTGTTTGACGTTAATCATGGGTTAAGGAAAATCAACTATCTTTACACGTGTCTCTGCTGCAATGCTGCCACTCTTTAATGGTTCAAACATAAGATGGTCTTTTCCTAACAACTACATATGTGTTGTTAAATTGTTCGCCCCAAATTACGTTTTTTCATTGCACATGTTAATAATTGGTGCAGGAAATTCTCACATTGCTTTATATTTGATCGGTGACCGAGCTGCCCTTGTAGCCAATTGTTTATTCCTCCCGGAAACATCACAGGGATGCTGGTTGTGATCGCTGGCTGGGAAACGCTACTGGATTTCCAGATCAGAATCAACCTTGTACTGGGAAAGTTTTAAAAATTGTCCATTGCAGCCCCCACGGAATTGATGTATACATATCGTATAGGAAAACTGTAATCCAAATAATGTTCGATATCTTTCACTGAACTCCAGACAAAATGAATGTAAAACAAGAAAAAAAAATCATATACAAGTTTGTCCCAGTGGAACTTTTCAGCTTAGTGCAAGCTAATAGTCTTCTGCAAGCAATACAAGTGCTATCCACACTTTCATTCTTTCACTTAAAACATCAATCTTTAGTTTTCGGAATATAAAAATGAATTGTCGCTCTTTCTGCCTGAGTGATTACCGACTCCAGACTAAAAGAGAAGGCTTTTGTTGATGCATAAGATAGGAATGTTCTATTGTTGCTGAAATTTGTTTTGTTGATAGACAAATAATCCTGAAGGTTTTCAGATGCCTGCTTTCAGTAGGACAAAAAAAAAAAAAAAAAAAAAAAAAAAAATGTTCTATCATATAGTATGCACACAATCGGACTCCTACGTTAGGCAAAACTAGAGAAATGATCATTTTTAGAAAGTTTTATTTATATACCTTGAATAAACCCCGGGGATTTATGTTTAAACATTCCTATCATCAGGTATGTGTATCATTCACGCACATTCAAATAGACTAAATTTGAGATGAATTATCCTAAGACAGGCACAGACAGCACTTCTTCAAAACTGTGCGAAGTGACTGCACTCGGAGGTGACGTCTCTTTAGTGTCCGCTTTGAGAGTGCAAGGAAGTCCATCACTTCAGATACTTTATCTTGGAAATGGTATTCTGCGGGACGTGTTCTGATTTATTTTCCGAAGATGCACTTGAGAAGTTGTGATGCTCAGCTGAATGAAATATGTGCAACGTCGTTTCACTTTCTGCATTTCATCTTTCTCATTCTGCACGACAATGTAGAATCAAATAACCTTTCTCCGTTGTTCCATACAATGAAAATGGAGGCTAATTTAATTTTTTTTTGTCATTTCCACGTTTGTGCAGAAGGTATTGTTGACGACAATAGTATTTCTACTTCAACGTTTCTCCCCGGTCACAGCTTAGGGGCTTCTCTTCAAATCCATGTTGTTTATTTGTCAACAAAACCAAAAGTGGACTTCATAAAAGTCACGTGACACTTAGTGCCTTAGCGACTTGAGATGATAATTACTTTATAGAAGAAGACAAAATGTTCTTATAATCATATTGACAGTCAAAATCCGCAATCCGCGTGAGTGGTGTCAAAAATATCTTTTTATAGACAAGTTTTAGCTAGCGCAGACATCGCAACAAAAAATTTTCCAGAAAATTCAGAGTCCTTGCTGGAAGTTTCAGGCCAGTTTCACTTATGATCTTTTGGAGCCGTCTCACTGGGCTAACGAAGGAGAAAATCTGAAGCCAGCCTTTCCTCCCAGAAATAGTCTTTCCTTCCAGAAGAAGTCAACCCTTTTAGATCCATGCACGAGGGATAGCTGCCTCAGATATTTGCTATTTGCTTTGATACCGTTTTGAACTCTTCAGACCTAAACGAGCCAAATACTGAATTTTGTAAAGCCTTCATGTGTATAATTGTTTTATGTCAATATTCAAGAGCAAAGAATTGTTTGTTATTCCTCTCTAGATATTGGGGGTTTCGTAGAAAAAGGGGAAAAACTTATCCCCGTAAAAGCCAAACCATTGAACATTAAGAAGCTTCAGATTAACAGTAAAATCTGTTTGATCCGAAATTTGAGCTCCTTAATATAATTCTGGTAAAAATAAATAAACAAATGGAGATTTAACAGCTAGTTTCAAATGGTGTGACCAATGCTTGTGCCTATGAGCACATTGTATATACGAATACATACCCTTATAACACTCTCTCTCTCTCTCTCTCGGTTTGTCTGTCTGTCTGTCTGTCTCTCTCTGTCTATTTACCTCTCTTTTTCTTTGTCTATCTCTATCTCGCTCCCTGTATATGCACACACACACGCACACACTTGCGTGCGTGCCCATATGTGTCTATGCACACACAGCGGAGAATCAATTTCACTAATGTAAATGTGTCACATCGCTGCAAAACTACAAACTGAGTGACAATGAGGGGCGAATATGAGGAATTGTCTCCGTCTGATGGTAATAAAACTGGATGTCACCTGTCGATCCCTCTTCCCCGACAGAAAAATATAATTACCAGCAGATATTGATACAATTGATGGGGGTAGGATGCGTACATGGGGGAATTTATAGAAATAATCCTTGTCTACCGCTCTTCTGGCGCGACCGCGTTCCGGCTGCTCTGCCCAGATGCTCGTGGCGAAGGACGGAAGCCAGTTGCAGCAGAAATGCTCCGTTGCACCGTTGGCTCTCGTTCTTAGATTTTACTACAATTCTAATGATTGGTTGGAATACTGAAGGAGTAACTCTGATATTTACGTCAATATTTACATATACAGACACACACATACAATAAACTTGCGTGTGCAAGCAAGCATGTGTATATACGTACATATCTAATTACAAACGTATATACTGTATGTGTACGTCTTGTTCACAATATTCATTAACGAATCATCAACAATTTGCAAACAATTGAACATGCTGACGACTCGCAATATACACAGGCTGCCCCTGCGAGCAATTTTAATGAATTTATATGAAACACAGATTCTTACAGAAGCAATGAGTTGTGTCGATAATAACGGGCTCAAATCAGGTCCTGATAAAAGACATTTTTTTATGGTCCGTCGACGAAATGTAGCTAAAAAAAAAAAAAAAAAAAAAAACGGCGGACAAATTATAAAATTGGAAGCTGCCATTTCAGACCAAATATTTTCATTAAAAATCTAATCATGCATAACAAATTTATGACCTTCAAGACCCATCTCGACCAACAATCCTCAAATACAAGAAGCACAAAAACAACAAAACTGCCACAAAAGTAGCAGCAGGCAATGTAAATAAATAACGACCCCATAACCATCTATATCAGCAAACTAAATTATTAAAAATCCTTTAAAAATGTCAATATAACATAAAAGTGTTCAAGCTGATCATCCCCGCTAATTAATGGCTCTACAAGCAACAGGTAACAAAGGCGTCCAAACAAGACGGGTCAACTCCAAAGAACATCTACGGAACAGGGTCAAGCGCAACAAGAGCACACCCATGGACTTACCACACAATTTTAGAAACAATAAAAGGAGAATCTTCTGAAATATCACTGATATCAGACATTTAAATGCAAAGATAAACATTGTATGTTAGTTTCTAATGATGTGGATATTTTAGTTTATAACACTCTCTCCTTCTCTCCCCCTTTCCCCCTCTCTCCCTCTCCCTCTCCCTCTCCCTCCCTCTCCCCCCCCCCTCTCTCTCTCTCTCTCTCTCCAATTCTATATTTCTCTCTTGCTTTCCCTCTTTATAAGTATATAAACACACAGGGAGAAGGACACAGATATGGTGCGTCTGCGTTCGCGTAAATATCGCCCCTGGCTCTTTCGTGTCGCTTCCATCCAAACTTTTCCTCCTTCTTTTGATGCATGAACATACAGCAAGTTGTTTCACATAATGTTATCTCATCATCAGATTCAGCGAAACTTTTGGCAAAACGCAAGAAATCTTGGTAAAAGACTATAGTTTTCTAGACGACGACAGATAATGGGAGGGAGAGCTGGAAAGCGAAAAGACACCGAGCCAGAATTCAGACGGTAAGAAGGCATGCATTATAAACTGGCACACTATGTTTAGAAGGTTGCCGACCCTGGTTTAGAACGTAAAAGAATAAATTGATGTGCTCTAGCGATACAGGGAAAGGACTTTTCAATAAGATTTCTTGAAAATTTTATAAAAAACAAATTAGAATACATGGACTACTGATACGGATAAGGATAATGATAGTCTTACGACTATGGTAATTATGATAACAAGAAATTAATGATAATAACACCAGTAACAACAACTACTATGAGGCTGATGATAATGATAATGATAATGATAATAATAGTAATAATAATTACAATAATAATAATAACGATAATAATAATAATAATAATAACAATAAAACTAATGATAATAATAAAAATAATAAAAGCAACAATAACAGCAGCAACAGCAACATAAACAATAATCACTGTTACCATGATCGTGCCAGCAAAGAGGTTTTTAATAAATTACCAAATTCACCTTCCCCGTCCACTACAGAAAATTCCTAAATATTATATACAATGAGAAACAATCAATATACTGAATGTGAAAATCAAATGTGTAACAAAGCATTAAACTTTCACAATTATCGCACCGGGAGGGTTTTCGCGAGAGTATGTATTCTGAAAACGAGATTCCAATTTTCATTGTCATTGCCCTCATCTGGCCCGCATGACACAGATGCACGCACACACAAACACGTGCACATGCAAACAAACACACACCAATTATTGTAGTGAGGATCAATTGTCTTTCCCCTCAAATATGTGCTTACATGCATGATTTTATTGCTTTCCTTCTTCACAGCCTACATGGAAGCTCCTTTTCATCTCTACCTCCCCTTTGTATTCAAATACGACATGCAGTTGAACCCTAAGCCATGTCCCGAGGCAAACCAAGTGCCGCCTGCATGGCCTCCCTCGCTCTCCCGACGAAGGTCCCCTCATTCTGGCGCGGCGTTGAGAGCCTTCCCTCTCCTTCCACTCGGCCATTAGCCTCCTCGCCCATTACAGGAAAATAACATCAGCTTCCATTACGCATTCTTCCAAGCCACATAGCATCCTTTTTCACACGAATACCTCTTAACAATTCATATCCATCTGGGCTTCCCTGTGGCTCCCATCCCTCGCTGCCTCCTAATTCCTCCCGCCCTTTGGTTCTCTGCATTTTACATTACGCTCTCGCTTCCCTTCCCGATACCGCTCTGCTCTCTCTTTTCCTCCTCGCCTCTCCTCTCAACTGTATCCTTGTTCGGTACGCCCATTTTTCTCCAACACCCTACTCCTCCCTCCTCTCCGCCCACCTTATCTCTCCTCGAAATATTGCATCCCACTTCCTTCCATCCTTCCCTCCTGTCACTTTCCTCCCCGCCCCCCCCCCCCTTTCCTATCCGTCCCTCTCCTCACCACACAATTTTACATCCTTCTGCGTCTCTCAATCTCCCATGAGAAACTAGATTTTCCTTTATTTACACGCCATGTCTTCGGACTCGTCAACTCTCTCGTGCACAATCCATCCATCGTTTCCGGGGCGTCACATCCGACCGCCTGTAGCATTTGTCTCTTCCCTCCAGATTTATCCTGGGGTTTCTCCTTTCCTCCCGTGCCTGGCCTTCTCCCTCATCCTTTCCGCAGATTTTGCTCCTCAGATTGAAGGAGAGGCGAGATACGGCTCATCCTCCTCTCGCTCTCGGAGTTTCCCTTCTTGCTCGCAATTTTCTTTTTGTTTGCCCGTTGTCTCATCTCTGCCTTGCATTTGTTCCCTTTTCTTATTAGTCTTTTTTTTTTTACTCTTTCCCTTTAGTTTTATGCCTTCAGTCCGCCGCTTGGCTATGATGTCTCACTCTTCCCGAACGCTTCCGACTTGAGAGAGTTCGTAACAGGCTTGGAGAATGGAAGTGTTTATAAAAATCCTGCAAACGCTCGGGTAAATGTTGCCAGGCTGACGCAGCATGCAATTACCTCGAGAACCGCCTTGAGGGAATGAGTCAGGTTGTAGGAGATTAGGAACATAAAAAAATAACCTGGAGTGAAAAAGGTAAAAAGCGATTTTATGATTTTTTCTCCCTCATGTCTATTTCTCTATTCTCATTTTCTAGGTGAGCCTTTTTTGTTTGCTCAATTGCATTATTATGCTAATGCGGAGAAGTTGCTGCATAAATTGACAAGTAAAACGAAAGTTTTTTTTTCAGTATAGGTGTATGAACACAATCTGGTTTTCGAAAGCATTGGCGGATAATACACAATTACATATGCACACAAGCCTTCCATTTACTCAAATACACGCAGGCGCGGTTTTACTTTATTCTTTTACTGTCTGTATACACATCCGTCCGTTTGTTTGTATGTGCCTGACTTTGGCTAGACTTCGGTTTTCCGACATGAACACTAATGGTTAATGTTTAAAGAAATTAAATGTGCTAAAGTGGTTGTTCCTCCTCTCCGCTTGGCCCATTTAACTGAATGTTTGAAATAAAGGAAAGGAATTAATAATTCATGAGCTCATATGTTATGCAATTACTAATCAAAGTGAGAATGATTAGTATGAAAATTAGTTTATAAAAAAGGTTATTGCAGATGTTTCAGTCAAAACTATAATAAAGTTGAAATAATCCATACACAAAATAACTATAACAATAAACCATAACTCATACAACAAACAGTAGACCACGGAGCATAAAACTGGCATTCTCCAGGAGCACTTAGCAACCGAATACCAATCCGGCGACATTTCTGACCCTGAGCTTCGTGACAATGGCTTGCGTTGCGACAGAGTCAGCCAAGCACATAAAGCTCACATTCCTCGCGAGGATCATTGGATTCAACAGGAACTCCATCGCCTGACGTGTCGCTGACACAGTGCATAACAGCCGTTCGTGGAGCATGTGCATTTCCTGCCAATGTGACTGCGGAGAATTCGGCCGTTCAGCACACTCAGCGCCTCTTTGTCAGGCTTGCGACGGACGGGCTTCCATCGCGACCTGCCTCCACTCAGGCCGACCTCAGTGCTCCCCGGAACTTTAGGAAAAAATGCAGTTTCATCGTGTCCGGACTGAATCCTCGGTTCCGTCGTTGCATTTCAAATAATTTGCATGCTACTTAGCAGCGATCTCGACGGGCGAGGCAGCGGCACTATTATGCGGAATAGAATTGGAGCGAATAAGCATAACTGAAAAACACTTTTGCGTCAAGTTTAGATAAGTGAAAAGGCGAGAACTTTGGGCAAAAGAGCGGTCTAAAAGCGCGAGAGAGGAACGCTTGTTTATTCTATTTAAGATGAAAAAGAGTTCGATACGAACTCTTATGTTACTTTCTCGTTCTCTAGCACACACACACACACACACACACACACACACACACACACACACACACACACACACACACACACACACACACACACACACACACACACACACATACCCTTATATATGTATATATGTGTGTGTCAAAGGGAATAGGCTGGCCCTAAGGAGCCTCTCCTGATGGGCGGGAGGCTCGGGGCGCGGGAGCAAGGCGTTGCGGGGACGAGAGAGACCTTCGAGGAGGATGTGAAGGGTCATCCTTTGAGGAATTCATCACTGTATGTAGGATTACATGAAGAGCCCGATTTTATTCATATACATGTGTGTGTGTGTGTGTGTGTGTGTGTGTGTGTGTGTGTGTGTGTGTGTGTGTGTGTGTGTGTGTGTGTGTGTGTGTGTGTGTGTGTGTGTGTGTGCATATATATATATATCTATATATCTATATATATATATATATATATATATATATATATATATA
>NC_091571.1:171491-176491 GCF_042767895.1 Penaeus vannamei
ATGTCAGCTGTGTAAAGGGGATGTTGAACTGGGAACGATGGAAGTTCTTTCGAGTCTTTATTCTAATTTATAGCAATAAAGTCCACTGAAATTAAAAGACTTAAGGTGCATCGATGACGCTGGTAATATACTTCAAAGGGGAAAGATGATACATTACTTGAACAAAAGGAAAATTCGCCGACACTTCATCCTTCCGTTTTAATTAAACGAAGGCCTTGCTCCATCAAAGGCGCTGAAAGGAGATGGATGGAGTTCCCGGGAGCCGGCTTCGCCTCAGCCCACGGCGGCATTAGGTCAAACGAGGTCGCGGGCATCAAAGGGAAGGCGGAGTTAGTGCCAGCGCCGCCATAATCCTGGGCCAGGAGGCGCTTCCCTTCCGCCGGAGCAACCGCGGCCGCATCCTCCAGGCGGACACCAACATACTACGACCGCTGGAGCGTAGGCTTATATCCGTCAGTCCGGACTAAAAGGACCCAGTTCGCGCCCACGCTTGCGGGCGTTGAACGAAGGGAAGCTCATATTCGGCATACAGCTCCCGGAAGCTCCATAGAGCCTGTGCGCCCTCGGGGTTTGCGGTCCTCCGGACGCTAAACATCCCGGGGGCAGCGCCGCCTTAGTCAAAGGAAACCCGAGCCGGCCGGAGCCCCCAGGGAGGGACGGCTGACCAGGAGGCCCTCAGCGGGTTGCATAAACACACAGACATATCTGTGTGTTTATGTATGTATGTATCTATATGTAAACATATACACATGCAGAGGTAGATAGGTACTAAATGATAGACACCGACGATAGCTATAGATACACACACACGGACATACACATTTGGGCATACGCATACACACACAGACACACACACACACACGTACGCGAGCGCCCGCACGCCACACACATGCAATATCGTTATCATTCTTCTTCTTATTATTGTCATTATCATTATAATTACTATTATCATTAGTGATAACAGTATAATTATCTGTCTTATTCTTTTATTAGCATTATCATTGTTGCTTATATATTTATAATAATAAGCATCAGTATCATTATTATAAACATTACTATTATTATTGTGATAATTATCCGCAGCATCACACTGCCATTTTTATTTCATCACTAATATCAATAAAATTGGTATACTCTTATTTTCTACGTTTTACACCATTAGCATCACTGACTGAATGTCCCCAATGCCGTAGCATCCGATTTATGTTAAATAATTTTCATCATGATTTTCTTTCATAACCAGGTTGCACTTCGCGGTTTCGTCTGCATGTTGCAAGGCAGACGTTGCAGTTCTCAGAGGGGACTTGCTCTTTGCCACAGCTTTCTTTGACAAGGATTTTCATCATTCCGAGGACCGAATCCGTCAGGGGAGGAGCCGCTGCCGGGGAGCCACGAACCCTGCTTCTGGCCGAATCAGCTGCCACCCTCCCCCTGCCCCTCCCCCATGAATTACAACGCCAGCACATATTAGTGTGACAAATGCGGTTTAGACAATGGCCCCGTAATCTTACAGCTACTGATGTATCATCGTATTAGTTTTGATAATCAAATTAAGGGAATAAAGTTTACCTTCCGGAGAGCTTTTTGAAAAATTGTTTTCGTCACCGCGGGCATCGTGCAAAGATGATTTGATTTGGGTCGAGTTGTTGTCTAATTTCGTCATCGTTGTCCGGCGCCGCCGCTTCATCGAGGAGCGACGTGCGAACAGCGTCCCTCTGGAGGCGCAGCGCGGCGCGGGAATGACAAAACAATATTGCCATTTCGACTTTTATCGACGTGCTGCTTGCAGGCGCGTTCCCCGTGGAAGGAGGAGGCAAACGCTGCTTAGAGGAATTTCCATCGTAGCTCCGCCTCGTGGGGAGAGAAGAGGATTATATAGATGAAAGAATTAGGTACTTTACAACGAATGGGTTGTATTGCAGTAATTGTGTGAGCTATAATGACGGAAGCCTTTCTCAACAAGATTACGGGGATAAACCGATTTCATGATGTAAATGGCGACTATGTCCGGCAGTGCGTCAATGCTTTCAAATTCATAACAATGATTGCGAACTACAATTGCCGTAAACAATGAGGAATATAAATTTATTAACTAATAATTTCACATCAACAGGATGGTCAGTGATTCAGAACATGTTTCAATATGCAGACAAACATTTATCTTTTTCCATTTTGATGCATAAATTTCCCAAACCAATGTACCTTGTGCTTTATAAGGCCTCCCTTTAATCAAAGCTCACTCCTCTCCATTTTCCCGAGTTTCAGCCACTCGATGGGCTTGGACTTGCTCTAGCAATGGTTTGTGCATATGCTGTGCGTATGCTGTGTAGTACTGCAACATACGTATAACATATAACGTATAACGTATAACATATTCTATAGCATATATTCTACATATTGCATTTTCGTACTTTCGTCCCAGCGTCAGTTAAATCACCAACAGACGAGAAATATAATCAATACGTTAGTAAAACTATTTTTCTTTCAAGCAAGATGACGGAACTCGATGCACGTATTTGTTCATCCATAACTCAATCCAGTTTTAATGACAGGAGTGCACTGAAGCGCCACTCATTTCAAGTGAACTGAAAAGCCATTTTGCACAGAATATAATAATCACCGTGTTCAAGGTCCATGTAGGAGAGAAAAAAGCTCCCTTTCTCTCTCTGTAGGTATGTATTTATGAAAGAATATATGCTCAAAGTGTGTGTTTGTGTAACGGGTCTTGACTTGGAAACCATATATTGTCTTGTAAAGCACGCACGCACACACACATACATACATACCCACACATACAGACACAAATATACACATACATATACAGATTCACAATTACTCCCACATATATAGATATATTAATACATGCATACATACATACACAAATACACATTGAAATACACAGCTTTCAATCTTATAATAATTTTCCTTGAAAGACCGGAGAAAGTCACAGAAGATGAATTCGGGGTCAACAAATGACTAGTAAGCTATGTATATGTATATGTATATATACATATATACATATATACATATATACATATATATATATATATATATATATATATATATATAAAATGCATTATATATGTATATATATGTATATATATATATAATTATATATATATGTATATATATATATATATATATATATATATATATATATATATATATATAATGCATTATATATGTATATATATATATATAATGCATTATATATGTATATATGTATATATATATATATATAATGCATTATATATATATATATATATATATGTATATATATAAATTTATATATATGTATATATATATATATATATATATATATATATATATATAATGCATTATATATGTATATATATATATATATATATATATATATATATAATGCATTATATATGTATATATATATATAATGCATTATATATGTATATATATATATATATATATATATATATATATATATATAATGCATTATATATGTATATATATATATAATGCATTATATATGTATATATATATATATATATGTATATATATATATAATGCATTATATATATATATATATATATATATGTATATATATATAATATATATACATATGTATATAGATATATATATATTTACACACACACACACACACACACACACACACACACACATATATATATATATATATATATATATGTATATATACACATATATGTATATATAAATATATATATATATATATATATACATATACATATATACATATATACATATATACAAATATATATATATATATATATATATATATATATATATATATATATATATATATATATATATATATATATATATATATATATAATTCCTTAAGCTTTCGGTATCCATATAATCAGGAGTATTTTTTGAATAGATTTTCTTGGACTGGAAAATGATGAAAGCTGTCCCCCAAGTGTGCCGCGGCGAAAGAAGACCGGATGAACTCCAACCACACCGAGTCGGAACTTACCAGAGACTCACAACGCCCGCGCGCGCACAGGAAACTGAAAGAGAGGATCTCACAAAAGAAATCAGTAATGAGTACAGGAGGATCAAAGACGAAGAAAATAAACTGTGCCGTAAAAAGACCGGACCACGGACAGATGGAATGAATAGATCTATTCAGTGGTGAAGGAGGTGACATCGCAATACCAGTCGATCCAGAACTTGGGTAAACATGGATGATGACCTGGCAAAGAGGAAGACAGCAGCTAATGACGGGGTAGTTGCTGAAATGTTATAAGCGATGGGAGAGGCTGATGAACAAAGATTCCTTATACCTCTAAACAAGATTTTCAGATAAGGACAACTACTAATAGACCTATAGATCGATCTTCGTTGCAACACCTAAGCCAATGGCTTCAGGATTTAAAGACCACCGCACAGTCAGCTTCATGACTCACTCGGTGAATGGCATATTTTATGCTCAGGACAGTCTGTGAAAGATGCGTCTCGGTTTCATACATTTTGAAAATACCTTTAATAAGGTGCAAGTCTATAAACCGATGGAACTCTTGCACAGGAATAATATTTGAAAAGGGAGTTTAACATTACTGTGTAATCAATAGTGGCAGCAGTGGGCCGCTGTCCGCATCAATGGAGAACTATCAGCATGAACAAAGTTAAAGCGTGGCATCAGAAAAGAGTAGGTTATCTGAACGACACTCGTTAACTTCTACACTGAGATGATAATGCGACTGTGTGATCTGGATGAGTATGGAATGTCAGTTAGCAGGAGGAAAATAAGCAATATATGTACGCAGATGGCACTGTGCTGATCGCATGGAATGAGGAAGGCCTACAGACGATGGTAAATAGGGTAAACCAGGAAAATGAGAAATTAGGCTAACAATTCAGTGCCAAGAAAACAATTGTATGCGTGGAAGTGGAAGTTGGAGGAGTTCCGGCTGAGGAGGCAGAGCATTTTACATATCTAGCTAGGATCGATGGTGACAAACGAAGGGCGATGTGAGAAGTTG
>NC_091571.1:193991-196491 GCF_042767895.1 Penaeus vannamei
AAACTCTTTGTAGGATTATCCTTACACGCGTATCACAAAATATAAACTATATATCGGTAATAAGAAAAATATACTTCATTTAAATATATAACACACCACTCAAAGTAAAAATGACTCTTCACGATGGAAACAGTTATTATCATTGTTATAAAACACACACACACACACACACACGCACACACATACTTTTATTCCACCTCCACCGGATACCCTGCACTTGTCGCTCCCGTGTTCCCTGGCGTTCCTCCCTCAACCCATCTCATGAACAGGGCCTTGTCCAGGCGCTGCAGGAGGGTTCCAGCGCGGGGAGGCAGCCTCACGAAGGGACGACGGCGTTCCATAGTATTCACTCAAAAAGGATTTCGATACGTCTGTTATTATAGTTCCTATAATAACAGATATTACATATGCATCCCAAAGGTAAATTGGTACAAAACTTTATCCTGCGTAAATCATAGGTTCCCCAAAATATAAACATACAAGTATCTTTATATTCTATATCTTTTGAGTTACATGGCGTTTTACCGTTATCCGTACGTCTTGAGGTTCATTGCAAGCCGGAAGCCTCGTCCTCTGCAAGAGGCTGCGTCGAGGAGCTGAGAAAGAGGAACGCAAGCAGGTCCGGAGACGAGTCGCGAGCCGTTCGTCACCGTCGCCATCTCCCTCCAGGGATTCTTAATGCTAGCTGCAGAATGGCGCTGGACTCCTTCTGCCTTTAATGTTAATTTTGTTTATTTCTCGTTTACCTTAGTGAAATGGACAACGCGCCTCTTAAAGCAGACAGATAGTAAGTAAATTATTTGTCAATTTTCGGAGAACTTTGATGTCAAACACGGCGACTGCTTTTTCTGCAAAGAGTAACATTGGAATTTCCTCTCCGTTTGAACAATCTCGGCTGCAGCGCCCCATAACAATGGCACAGTGCCACACTAGATATGCGAAGGAACGGCAAATATTTCGCGTTTATGACAAAACTTTTCCGGCGTATCATCTACATCACTTTTTTCTTTCATTTATTTCGGGGCCGGGGGTCTTCCAATCGCAGCAAATGCACCTATGCCTAAAAAGCGAGAAAGAAAAAGAGGGAAGATGCATTCAAAGGCCTCTTTCCTCCCAATCCCCCGTTTCGCTTCTTTCAAGGGAGGAAGAAAAAAGCCAAAGGAAGAAAGACACTGCTTGACTCCCCTCACGTGCGAACACTATTGTTGTGCTAAACAGCCTCAAGGGAAGTCGTGCAGGACGTGAGGCTGGGGGCGGGGATGGGGGGGGGATGCTAATGTGAATGTGTGAGGCGAGGGTTTCCTGATCAGAGGGAGATAAGAATTTAGGCCTTTTCACCTCCAAGCAAAATGGTGTATGAGAAGAATATGACCTGAATATAATCAGAGGTCATTCGAGGCGACTTAGCCATTCTCCAGGTATTCTCATCTCTTGGATTTTATTTTTATCTATTAATAAATTATCAGTCCTATGTTTAATGCAAAAAGTAAGGTCGTGTTGCTTCTCACCCACAAGAATAAATTCTGGATAAGCTGAATAAATTATCATTGTTTACAGCCTATTTCCTTACTCACACACGAAGGTCTCTAGTTCACAAACAAACACATGCACATACGGACGCATACGCACATACTTGCCTGTATAAAGGAAGAGAAAGCTGCTTACGTTATCATGCATTGGTATTTAATCTATCCATACACACACACACACACACACATACACATATATGTGTGTGTGTGTGTGTGTGTGTGTGTGTGTGTGTGTGTGTGTGTGTGTGTGTGTGTGTGTATATATATATGCATACATACATACATAATACATAATACACACACACACACACACACACACACACACACACACATATATATATATATATATATATATATATATATATATATATATATATGTATATATATGTATGTATGTATATATATATATATATATATATATATATATATACATATATACATATATACATACACACACACACACACACACACACACACACACACACACACACACACATATATATATATATATATATATATATACACATATATGTGTGTGTGTGTGTGTGTGTGTGTGTGTGTGTGTGTGTGTGTAATTTTGTTTGTCTATCCGTTCATCTTCACCCGACCATTGTCTTTTCACGGAGAGACAAAAGAAAGGCAGATCAAACATATTTGACAGAGAGAATTGAAGGGAGAAACAGAAAGGGAAAAGTAGATGAAGAAGACCTCGCATTTTGGGAAGACGAAGAAGGCTCAGGAGAAAAAGAACAAAGGGGAAAGAATGGAAAGAGACAGTTTAACATGGAAAGAGGTACAAGGGATAACGAACAAAGGAGAAAAGGAAACAAAGCGCGACAAAAGAGGGAGGGAAGAGCAGCCGCCGCCGCGCCGGAGCGATGACTGACGCAGCGCCGCTTGGAAGCCATAACCCACAGCAAGATGACGGGGATCAGGAGGCAATTATCTTAATCACTGTGGCTCCGGCGAGG
>NC_091571.1:211491-221491 GCF_042767895.1 Penaeus vannamei
CGCATTTCCTTCTCGTTTGCCTTTACATGGCAGGAACATTCGTATCACAATGAAAAAAGTAAAAGGATTAATAAACTCGTGTATGTTTTGCTGAGAATACCTTTTGAAAACGTACTGAACCGCTGGAATCACTATCTACTTTAACACCCTTTATTTTTAAAAATCTGAACATATTACAAGTGGTATTTTGTGAAAGTTGTATGAGACTCTGATTTCAGATTGGTTATACATATTATATCTAAAAAGTAAAAAAAACAATTTTGTTTCAGTCTGCCATTTTATGCAAATTCAACATAATTAGGGAATAACGAAACGATTCTTTTGTTTTTTTGTCTAAACCCCTTAAAAATCACTCAGGATCCTTCATCCCATGGTATTCACACACACACACACACACACACACACACACACACACGCACACACGCACGCACACACACACACACACGCACACATATTAGAATCATAAATCATCTCTAATAGAATATGCAGACCAAGTACCCTTACTCCCCAGGAATTATCAGTATTGAAATCATTCAAGCAGATAGCCTCTCCACGCATCACATGTTCTTCCCTATATGTAAATTAGTACGCGCTTAGTCTCTACCCCCCCCCCCTCTCTCTCTCTCTCTCTCTCTCTCTCTCTTTCTCTCTCTCTCTCTCTCTAAGGCAGATGATGTGTTTACTTTTACTGGTCAGGCATTTGGCACAAAAGGGGAAAGAAACTCCTTGTCGACGATTGTGTCTTAGGAATAAGACGTCGAAGAGAAATTATTTAATTAAGAAGTAGACGGATATCATTCTTATAACCCGTAATTGTTGTTTCACGTTTGATAATGTTATACAGTTTTCACAGCCTGTCTTACTTCTACAGCTTTAATCGCACGCGTTCTCTATCTCTCAAAAAACACAATAAGGTGGATATGATACGGTGTAAGAGTGTATGTTTAGGTATGTTTTTCTGTGAAATGAATATTTTACTATACATTATCAACAGAGTTTTAAAAATTATATTCGTCTTTTGCTATATATGGAGCGCAAGCACTGAAAACAATGATAGGAAGTAATCACGTGCACACATTTTTTTTCTTTTGCTTAACCGAATAAATTTGCAATTCTTATAACTCAACTTTTTTGAGGAACAGAAATGTCAACACATTACTGAGCAATGTGCTTCATAACCTGAGAATTTGTTTGTTCAAAAGATTTCAAGCGAAGCCATAATGCAAAATCAACTATGGAAAGCAATACACGCCACTGCATGTTCATAATCGGTAAACGATTACACAAATCAGGTTACGTTGGCCATTACTGAATATTAAGCATGGGCCGCGTCCAGGTTTACAACACGATATACCAAAATCAGCAGCATAACTTCGTGCATTCAGTGGGAACGTAACTCGCACTCGTTCCTCGCTGCAGGTCGTTCTCGCCGATATCTTCGTTTTTATTCATCCGTTTGCTTTGCATATTGTATTTCCTTCTCGTTGAAACGATGTTTCCGATACCTGGGATGCGCCTCCCTTCCCCTTCCTCTCTCTGTGAACGAGAGCCTGTAAAAGGCCCGATGCTTAGAGGTAAATGGCAGTTTTCGCTTTTATTGCCGGAGCCGCTCTCCTGCCCCGGGCGATGCGAGGACAGTTCGTAGATACACGTCTGGCCTTGTACTGGCACGTTCTCACGGGATGTTGACCTTACTTATGCTCTCGGCTTTGAAATTACTTGCTAACAAATATTTCCCTTTACCTCGTGCGTAAATCATCTTCTGAAACTGGAACAAGTTTACTAAGTTCTTGTGCATATCATTACACTTGTAAACTTACTGTGCCTTTGTCACCTCGGCGCCTTTGTCTTCCCAGCGAGTGAGGGAGCCGGGAGAGAGAAAAAATATGAGAGGGACAGAGAGAGAGAGGATGAGATAAGGGATGGAGGATAACAGGAAATCTTTTATTTATTTATTTATTTTTTATTTCTTCTTATTATTATTTTGCTTCATATTAGATCCTACGCAGAAGCGTCTGCCACCTCGCCTCTCAGGTGTATAAAATAGATGAAACCCTTACATTATGTGTCGATTCACCTGCCGGCAGCTTGTCCTATATTTCCTCTTCTGTGTCACCCCTTAAGCAACGGCGTCGACAGGTGAATGGAACCGCATCCTGGACACTCGCCCGTTTTCTCCTTCCGCCAGGCGAAGTGTGTTGACACAGTTTTAGAAAATAAGTTTTAATCCAAAAGAGAAGGCAGCCGTGCGTTCTATTAATGGGTCTAAATATAAATTTTTACTACGCCTTGAAATTTAACTAGGAGCGCTTTGCATGTTAGTAATTATTTTTTGTTCGTTGGGATTTCGTAGTGTTTAGTACTTTTTCTGATTCGGGCCATGCCTTAAGGGGCAAAACGGTAAATAAAATGAGGTAACTCATTCTAAATGTTGGAAAAATACCATAATTGTTCTCAAGCTTTAAGCAATAGTGAAGTCTGCGTATCTTACTAAATAATAATATATAGCCTGCATGATTTGCGGTAAATGATGGTGTTCAAAGGTCATTAAATATCCCTAAAGAAAAATGTTTGTAGAGTTCAGAGTTTTCTTCCACTGTTGTTCTTAAAGAGAGAGAACATTGTCGGAATTCAGCAATTTTCCCTAGGACTAATCCTACTCTCTATCTGTCCGTATGTGTGACCGTCTGTCTGCCTCTCTCTCTCTCTCTGTATGTATGTGTGTATGTATCGATCTGCCTCTCTCTCTCTCTCTCTCTCTGCCCCTATTCTCCCAATCTCTCTCTTTTTGTCTCTGCCCCCTCCCCCCCCTCTCTCTCACACACACACTCACTCTCTCTGCTCTGTGTCGCCCCCCCCCTCTCTCTCTCTCTTTGTCTCTACCTCCCTCTATCTCTTTTCCTCTCTTTCTCTCTCTCTATCTTTCTCAGTGTGTATGTGTGTGTGATTATCTGCCCCTCATTTGCTCTCTCTCTCTCTTTCTTAGTCTGTCTATCTGTCTCTCTCTCTCCCCTCTCGTTCTCTCTCTCTCTCTCTCTCTCTCTCTCTCTCTCTCTCTCTTTTTACTCTCTCTCTCTCTCTCTCTCTCTCCATCAAATTTGATTTTTTTTTTTTGTTTTTTTTTATCAGGAAGAGGCTCTTGTACAGTATAACTTTCCCCGTTTCCTGTGTAAAAGGTCGAGCGCTTTCGGATGTAAAGCGTTGGGTAAGGACGAGGCGTGTGTGCGGGAGGGAGGAGGAGGAACGTGGAAGACACAGGCTCGCAGGTATAAATGATAATAGAAATATGGAAGTGAAGGCGAAAGTACAGTGAAGGAGGGAGAGCGGCGGAGGGAGAAGAAAAGTTTGGCGGAATTAGGGTGCGGGAGAAGTTTGTTCAAAGAGAAATACGTGTTAAGCAAAAGTAAACAAGAAATGGTAACGTGAGGGAAATAAAAATAAGAGAAAGACAGCTTTGGAGGAACGAACAAATATATACATGTAGACACGATTGCTCCGGCAGAGTTTTATCTATCTGTCTATAGTGAAATGTGTGTATATATATATATATATATATATATATATATATATATATATATATATATATATATATATATATATATATATATATATATATATATATATATATATATCGAGAGAGAGAGAGAGAGAGAGAGAAAGAAAAAGAGAGAGAAAGAGAGAGAGAGAGAGAGAAAGAAAAAGAGAGAGAAAGAGAGAGAGAGAGAGAGAAAGAAAAAGAGAGAGAAAGAGAGAGAGAGAGAGAGAGAGAGAAAGAAAAAGATAAAGAAGGAAAGAGAGAGGGAGAGAGAGAGAGTCAGAGCTTCATAAAGAGAGGGAAAGAGAGAGAGAGTGTCGGAGTCAAAAAGAGAGGGAGAGAGAAAAAGAGTGCCAGCGAGTCATGAAGAGAGGGAGAAAGAGAAAGCGAAAAAAATCGCACATTTCTCAAAGTCTCTTCATCTCTCATCCCTTCCTCCATTCCTAATCTAACCTGAGTCCATGTACAGTATTGCCATATTTCATGTTCGTTAATTGCCTTTCTCTATGTATTCAATGCGTTTCTCCCTCTCTCGCTGCCGCCTCTTTCTCTCTCCCCTTCACCAATATTTGGTCCCATCCATCAATAATGCTTCTTTCTCCATACGTTCGCGTTCTCTCTCTCTTTCTCTGGCGCGAACCTTCTTATGCGCCGCCACTTTCTCTTCTGCGTCCCCTTTTTCTCTCGTTCCGATTGCTTCCATCTTGCACTGTCACTAACTCTTATCGCTGCCACTACTATTTCCCCTTCCCTCTACTTCCTCCCCTGCCTCCTCTTAAAATTCCAGGCTCAGTCTTTGTCTAGAAATGGAGTTGTCTGAGATCGCAATCAAGACAAATTGTTCGCCAACACACCTGCCCCTCATTACGCTTACATTTGGGAAAACAGAGAGTGGCGGATTGTGCAGACTGAATGGGCTCAAAGTTAGAATCAAAATAGGAAACGATATTCTTCTAATTCGCAATAACCGCGTTTGTCTGCTAAGTTTCCTCCTTATGCCTTGGTCACAAAGCCAGAATACTTCACAATATACAATGTGGATCTGCCAACAGTTAAGCCACCTGTTGCAATTACTCGTCAGTGATACGGTTACTAAAGACACGACACAGATACATTTATGAGGGACGCGGCCAGAAAGCTAGAACCAGCCATTTGCCAAGGGCCTTATTCAGTCCCATGAATTAGCCCGATTGGCTGTTACAGAAGAGTAACAGCACCTGGGTAATGGTAATTTCAATAATTCATCATAGCTTTAAAAAGTATTGCTACTGATATGAAATAACAAAAGAGTAAAAAAGGACCAAAGGTGCTTTCCATAACAAATTATGTCCAAGTTATTTAGAAAAGGTTACAATTTTCCAACAAACTATGTAGCCGCTGAATGGATAAGGCTAATAACTAAATAAATCTATAAATAGGAGAAAAAACAAATTCACAAATTAAACTGAATACTTCCAACCTGCGTCGTAAACGCGATCTCGTGGGATATGACCCCGTTGCTTTCATTAATAGAAGGTTCCAATATTGGTGTTGAGGTGAGGTTACTTATGGAATATCGACTCGTGCATATGAATAACAAATATAATGACTAAAAATAAAGCTCATATAATGCCCTTCACACGTAAAACGTAGTTTCACAAGAGGTAGAACTGATGCAGTATTGTATTTGCCGCTAGAAAAGGAGAACAAAGGAAACACGACTGTGCAAATACAGCATGTCAACAAGTGCAAGTGTTGTGGGTCTTACAAACATTGAGATCAACAACTAAATGTGCTGCCATTAATGTACACAAAGCATATACTTTTTACAATATAAATGCATATATATATACATGTATATACATGTGCGCGTGCACGCACACACACACACATACATACATACACGCATACATATATGTAGAGAGAGAGAGGGGTGTGTGCGATGAGATGGAAGGAGAGAGAGAGAGAGAGAGAGAGAGAGAGAGAGAGAGAGAGAGAGAGAGAGAGAGAGAGAGAGAGAGAGAGAGAGAGAGAGAGAGGGGGGGGGGGGGTGAGGGATGGAAGGGGAGAGAGAGAGGGGGGTGAGGAGATGGAAGGGGAGAGAGAGTGAGAGAGAGAGATAGAGGGAAGGAGAGAAGGGGGGAGGAGGAAGGGGAGAAGGAGAGAGAGAGAGAGAGAGAGAGGAGAGGAGAGGGAGAGAGAGAGAGAGAGAGAGAGAGAGAGAGAGAGAGAGAGAGAGAGAGAAGGAAGAGAGAGAGAGAGAGAGAGGGGGGGACTCGGAAGAGAGAGAAGGAGAGAGACTCGCCAGAGAGAGAGAGAGAGAGATACTCGCCAGAGAGAGAGAGAGAGAGAGAGAGAGAGAGAGAGAGAGAGAGAGGAGAGAGAGAGGGGGGGGAAGGAAAGAGAAGGAGGGGAGGAAGGGGAGAAGGAGAGAGAGAGAGAGAGAAAGGAGGAGAGGGGGGGAAGGAGAGGAAGGGGAGGGGGGGGGGGAGGAGAGGGGGGAGGGAGAGGAAAGAGAGGAAGGAGAAGAGAAAAAAGGGAAGAAAAGAGGAGGAGGAAGGAAAAATTTTTCCAAAGAAAAAAAAGGATTTTGCCAGAAAAGAGGGAAGCGCCGGGGGGAGGAGGGCACGGGAAAAGAAAAGAAAATCCGCCAGAAAAAAAGGGGAAAACTCCCAAAGAAAAAACTTCCCCAAAAAAGAGAACCGGGAAAGGGAGGGGAAAAAAAAAAAAAAAAAAAAAAAAAAAAAAAAGGGGGGGGGGGGGGGGGGGGGGGGGGGGGGGGGGGAAAAAAAAAAAAAAAAAAAAAGAGAGAGAAAAAAAAAAAAAAAAAAAAGAAAAAAAAAAAATAAAAAAAAAAATAAAGAGAAAGAAATAAAAGAAAAAAAAAAAAAAAAATAAAAAAAAAACTCCCCGAAAAAAAGAAGATTGGGGAAAAAAAAAAAAAAAAAAAAAAAAAAAAAAAAAAAAAAAAAAAAAGAAAAAAAAAAAAATTCTAAAAAAAAAATGAGAAAAAAAAAACTTTAAAACAAAAATAAAAAAAAAAAAAAAAAGAGATGGTGAGAGAGAGAGAGAGAAAAAAAAAGAAAAAAAAAAAAACAACTCCAAAAGAAAAAAAAAGAAGAAGAAAAAAAAAAAAAAAAAAAAAAAAAAAAAAAAGAAAAAAAAACCACCCCAAAAAAAAAAAAATAAAAAAATAAAAAAAATAAAAAAAAAAAAAAAAAAAAAAAAAAAAAAAAAAAAATTTCCCAAAAAAAAACTCCCAAAAAAAAAAAAAGAATTTCCCAAAAAAAAAAAAACTTTCCAAAAAAAAAAAAAAAAGAAGAAAAACAAAAAAAAAAAAAAAAAAATTTAAAAGAAAAACTCCCAAAAAAAAAAAAAAAAAAAAAAAAACCGGAGGGGGGGGGGGTGGGGGGGGGGGGGGGGGGGGGGGGGGGGGGGGAAGAAAGGAAAAAAAAGAAAAAAAACAAAAAACAAACAAAAAAAAAAAAAAAAAAAAAAAAAAGCCAAAAAAAAAAAAAATAAAAAGAAAGAAAAAAAAAAAAAGAGAGAGAGGGGAAAAGAGAGAGAGAGAGAGAGAGAGAGAGAGAGAGAGAAGAGAGAGAGAGAGAGAGAGAGAGAGAGAGAGAGAGAGAGAGAGAGAAGAGAGAGAGAGAAGAAGAAGAAGAAGAAAGAGAAAAAGAGAGAGAGAGAGAGGGGAGAGAGAGAGAGAGAGAGGGAGAGAAAAGAGAAAAAAAAAAAAAGAAACTTTTAAAAAAAAAAAAAAATATTAAAAAAAATAAGGGTAAAAAAAATTTTTTAAATTTTTCTACATCCCAAAAACCCCCCCCCCAAAACCCAATAAAAAAAAAATTTTTTAAATATCATAAAAATTCCAGAGGCTGTTTTTTGAGTCAACCGTTAAAATTTGGGAAAAGGGGACGGAACACTATGCCAGGAGAAGGGGGGTTTAACAGGGAGGGGACGCGCAGAGCGCCGGGGGAACCATGAGTTGGCCTGGTATTGGGGCCCCAGGCAAACGAGACTGGGCTTCCCTGACGCATAAGAATTTTGAAAAAATGTTTCTTAATTTTCTAATAAACCCGTTTGGTGGACTTGTGCCCCGGGAAAGAGAACAAATATTTGCCAAAGCAAACAACAAAGTTTTCAGCAAATTATATACAGAGGGCGCCTCAGGCAATTTCCCCCGGGTTGTCCGCTCGAGTTCTTAAGAGAAAAGAAAAATTTTTTACAGCCCCCAGCCACTTTAAAGGGGCTGGATCATAAAATATCTTATATTTCAAAAAACTTTATTTTAACCGATTTTATTAATTTTCCCAAACAAACACGCACGAACCAGGCATAATAGTTATGTGGTTTTTCTTTTTTTTAAAATAAAAATTAATATATTAAAATTATAAGGGTTTGGGTGTTGGGTGGGGTTGGGGTTTGGTGTTTCTAGGTTGTTATAAAATATATAATATATAATAATAAATAATAATAAGAAATGTTGTATATATATATTTTAATATAAAATAATTTTAAAATATAAATATATAATTTATGATAATGTTAAAATAAAAGTATAAAATAAAATATAATATAAAAATAAAATATAAATAGTTCAATATATATAATTTATAAAATTAATTTATATAATGTTTAAAAAAATAAAGTAAATTTTTTTTTAAATTATTTAATAAATTTTTATATATATTATATTTAATAAATATAAATAATAAAATATAATAATAATAATAGTATATATATATATATATAATAATTAATATGAGTATAAAATAAAAAAAATAAAATAAAATTATATATATAAGATGTATGTATTATGTAGTTATTATGATGATGTATGTATTATGTATTTTTAGATGTATTTTGTATATATAGAATAAAATATATATACAAAAAATAATATACATAATAAAAATATAATATAAAATTTAAAAAAAAAAACATATAAATAATTTTATAATTTAAATTATAAAAAAAATTTTAAACATTAAATTTTAAATACATACAACATAAAACATCTACAAATTAAAAAAAATAATTTTTAATATTATAAATATATAATTTTTATAACAACAAAAATTAAAAAAATAAAAATAATAATTTATATTAATTAATATAATTATATTATATATTTAATATTTTATTAAAATTAAATTAATTTATTTTTTTAATAAATATTAAATAAATTTAAAAAATAATATACATTAATTTTAATAAAAATAAAAATAAATTTTTACCATAATCATTACATAATAAAAATAAATATAAAAATTTATTAAAAATAAATTATTTATTATTTTTTTTCCATCATCTAAATATATTAATAATTAAAAAAATATTTAAAATACGAATAAAAAAAAAAATATATTTTCCCAAAAACATATAATACAAAAACATATATATAAAAAAAAAAAAAGTATATATAAAAAAACATATATATACAAAAACAAAACAAATAAATAATAAATAAATAAGAATGTATATATATATAAAATAAAAATATATATATATATATATATATATATTTTTAATTAAAAAATTATTAAAATAAAAAATATTTTATAAAATATATATATTATTTAAATTATTAATATTAAACAAACATTCACAAATAATTATATAAATACATATGTATAAAGAAATTTTAATAAAAATAAAACATGTTATTTTTTATATTTTATTTAAATAAAAAATTTAAATTAACAAAATTTTCAAAATCCTTCTCAATAACAGTATGTACGGAAATAAAAGTCTCACCCCACGGCACACAAAGGAGATAATGGCGACATACACTTTGGGAATCCTTGAAATAAGGAACGGATAAACAGAAGTCACACATTATACCATAACAAGGTAATCAAGCATAATCGGAGGAAACGACGCCAAATATGCAGACAAATTTACTGAGCATAAACATAGGCGATCAGTTATTACTTCCGCTCCTTTTATCCATCATGTGTCAGTGACACATGATGGATACACACAAACACACACACATATTCACACCAATACAGACATAAACACACACACACACACATACTCACACTCACAAACACACACACGTACTCACACTCACAAACACACACACACATATATATGACACACACACACACACACACATACACATACATACACATACACATACAGACAAATGTATATATATATATATATATATATATATATATATATATATATATATATATATATATATATATATATATATCCCTGTCTCCACATTCGTAGCCAGACATAACAATGCCTTCCCTAATCCTGCAAGCGAGGCCGAGGGCGCAGTGCGGACAGCAGCGAGCACAGCTGGCGGGCGGGCGGCGGCGTGAGGGTCCCCCGGGGCGCGGGCGGCCCTGGGGGAATCAGCCCAGAAACCTTCATATGATATCTTCGGCGAATGCTTGGGCTGCCACACGACCTTGCTTATTAAGTGAGTTAAAACACTGAGAATCTAGCATTGGCAGAAGCGAAATG
>NC_091571.1:238991-240322 GCF_042767895.1 Penaeus vannamei
CGTACCGACCAAACAGGATCTCTTAGCAAGTCCCCAAAATCCTGGATCTTAGTCTTGGTCCATGAGACTTCTAGACCCAAGGGCTTCCCTTCATTACTAAATACATTAAGAGCCACCACTAAACTTCCACGGACTCAGAGAGAATAGCAACATCATCAGCAAAGTCAAGGTCGGTAAACTTGATATTGCCCAGAGTTGCTCCACAGTGACTTTGAACAGTAGCTCTGCCCAGTATCCAGTCCATGCAAGCGTTGAAAAGTGTTGGTGCAAGGGCACCGCCTTGCCTCACTCCTGAACTGACAGGAAAGAAGCTCGACAGCCTTCCCCCTCCCCCCCAACTTTACAGCCCTTTCAGTGCCAATATACAGACTTGCTATTAGTCCAATGATCCTTGGCGAGCAGCCCACTCCCGAACTCGCGACGGCGCTCTACAATGGCTCGAAGCGCAAGGATACGGTCTACTGTGGACTTACTAGGAGTGAATCCAGATTGTTCTGGCCTCTGATGCTTCAGTAAGTGGTTTCGGATACGTCTTAGAAGGATGAGGGCGAGAACCTTGCCTGGTATACTGAGCAGTTTGATGCCTCAGTGGTTGCTGTAGTCCCATCGGTCCCCCTTCCCCTTCCAGAGAGGGAGGACCACACCCCTCAACAGGTCATAGGAAACGGTACCGGACCGTCAGATGGCAGCCTAGACAGCATGCAACCCCTCTCTGCGCCATGGGTTCACCACCAGGCTTTCACAGTTCAGCCGGGATGCCGCATATACCAGCTCCTTTTACCACTCTTCAGCTTGGAGATCGCCACCCTAACTTCCAGTCAGGGAGGAGGGTCTCCTGCACACACGCACACACACACACACACGCGCAACACACACATGTATATATACATATACATGCATATATGTATACATACATATATACAGACATACATATATATTATTTATATACATTTCTATTAATAATAACACACACATATAAATATGTACACATGCGAGCACACACAAACACACCAATATATATGTACATGTACATATATATATATATATATATATATATATATATATATATATATATATATATATATATATATATATATATATATATATATATATATATATATATATATATATATATATATATATATATATATATATATATATATATATATATATATAATTTATATACGTTTCTACACACGTCTGTGTGTGCTGTAAACTCAAACACAATTGCAAACACTTGTTTAGCAAAAAACAGTAAATGTTTGGATCGCTTTACGTAAAGCCATATACAATATTCGAGTAAATGATATCAAATCTCCTTTCCTGGGTTG
>NC_091571.1:248322-250822 GCF_042767895.1 Penaeus vannamei
AAAGCAATACACGCCACTGCATGTTCATAATCGGTAAACGATTACACAAATCAGGTTACGTTGGCCATTACTGAATATTAAGCATGGGCCGCGTCCAGGTTTACAACACGATATACCAAAATCAGCAGCATAACTTCGTGCATTCAGTGGGAACGTAACTCGCACTCGTTCCTCGCTGCAGGTCGTTCTCGCCGATATCTTTGTTTTTATTCATCCGTTTGCTTTGCATATTGTATTTCCTTCTCGTTGAAACGACGTATCCGATACCTGGGATGCGCCTCCCTTCCCCTTCCTCTCTCTCCCTCTTCTTACAATGCTCGATGGCCGAGTTAAATGTGAACGAGAGCCTGTAAAAGGCCCGATGCTTAGAGGTAAATGGCAGTTTTCGCTTTTATTGCCGGAGCCGCTCTCCTGCCCCGGGCGATGCGAGGACAGTTCGTAGATACACGTCTGGCCTTGTACTGGCACGTTCTCACGGAATGTTGACCTTACTTATGCTCTCGGCTTTGAAATTACTTGCTAACAAATATTTCTCTTTACCTCGTGCGTAAATCATCTTCTGAAACTGGAACAAGTTTACTAAGTTCTTGTGCATATCATTACACTTGTAAACTTACTGTGCCTTTGTCACCTCGGCGCCTTTGTCTTCCCAGCGAGTGAGGGAGCCGGGAGAGAGAAAAAATATGAGAGGGACAGAGAGAGAGGATGAGATAAGGGATGGAGGATAACAGGAAATTTTTTATTTTTCATTTTTTTCTATTTCTTCTTTTATTTTTCTTCTTCTTACAATTATTATTATTTTGCTCCATATTAGATCCTGCGCAGAAGCGTCTGCCATCTCGCTTCTCAGGTGTATAAAATAGATGAAACCCTTACATTATGTGTCGATTCACCTGCCGGCAGCTTGTCCTATATTTCCTCTTCTGTGTCACCCCTTAAGCAACGGCGTCGACAGGTGAATGGAACCGCATCCTGGACACTCGCCCGTTTTCTCCTTCCGCCAGGCGAGGTGTGTTGACACAGTTTTAGAAAATAAGTTTTAATCCAAAAGAGAAGGCAGCCGTGCGTTCTATTAATGGGTCTAAATATAAATTTTTACTACGCATTGACATTTAACTAGGAGCGGTTTGCATGTTAGTAATTCTTTTTTGTTCGTTGGGATTTCGTAATGTTTAGTACTTTTTCTTATTCGGGCCTTGTCTAAAGGGGTAAAACGGTAAATAAAGTGAGGCAACTCATTTTAAATGTTGGAAAAATACCATAATTGTTCTCAAGCTTTAAGCAATAGTGAAGTTTGCGTATCTTACTAAATAATAATATATAGCCTGCATGATTTGCGGTAAATGATGGTGTTCAAAGGTCATTAAATATCCCTAAAGAAAAATGTTTGTAGAGTTCAGAGTTTTCTTCCACTGTTGTTCTTAAAGAGAGAGAACATTGTCGGAATCCAGCAATTTTCCTTAGGACTAATCCTACTCTCTATCTGTCCGTATGTGTGACCGTCTATCTGCCTCTCTCTCTCTCTCTGTATGTATGTGTGTATGTATCGATCTGCCTCTCTCTCTCTCTCTCTCTGCCCCTATTCTCCCAATCTCTCTCTTTTTGTCTCTGCCCCCTCCCCCCCCTCTCTCTCTCACACACACTCACTCTCTCTGCTCTATGTCGCCCCGCCCCCTCTCTCTCTCTTTGTCTCTACTTTCCTCTCTCTCTCTGTCTCTCTATCTTTCTCAGTGTGTATGTGTGTGATTGTCTGCCCCTCATTTTCTCTCTCTCTCTCTTTCTCTGTCTGTCTATCTGTCTCTCTCTCCCTCTCTCCCTCTCCCTCCCTCCCTCTCTCTCTCTCTCTCTCTCTCTCTCTCTCTCTCTCTCTCTCCATCAAATTTGAATGTTTTTATATATATATATATCAGGAAGAGGCTCTCGTACGGTATAACTTTCCCCGTTTCCTGTGTAAAAGGTCGAGCGCTTTCGGATGTAAAGCGTTGGGTAAGGACGAGGCGTGTGTGCGGGAGGGAGGAGGAGGAACGTGGAAGACACAGGCTCGCATAAATGATAATAGAAATATGGAAGTGAAGGCGAAAGTACATTGAAGGAGGGAGAGCGGCGGAGGGAGAAGAAAAGTTTGGCGGAATTAGGGTGCGGGAGAAGTTTGTTCAAAGAGAAATACGTGTTAAGCAAAAGTAAACAAGAAATGGTAACGTGAGGGAAATAAAAATAAGAGAAAGACAGCTTTGGAGGAACGAACAAATATATACATGTAGACACGATTGCTCCGGCAGAGTTCTATCTATCTGTCTATAGTGAAATGTGTGTATATATATATATATATATATATATATATATATATATATATATATACATATATATATATATATATATATATATATATATATATATATATATATATATACAATATATATATCGAGAGAGAGAGAGAGAGAAGAGAGAGAGAGAGAGAGAGAGAGAGAGAGAGAGAGAGAGAGAGAGAGAGAGAGAGAGA
>NC_091571.1:272470-274970 GCF_042767895.1 Penaeus vannamei
CATTTATTTAGAACAAGTCTTCATAAAAATGACCCCTAAAGGATAACATAACATAACAGACATTAAGAGAGCTCCTACTGTCAACCTTTTAGCAACAAAAAAAATCGATTTCCTCTCCTTCCAGTGACTAAGCTCTCCTCCTCTGTCTTGCGCACGAATAATGCCTCTCTATTTGTCATGCGGGCTCGCGGGGGCGTCAGCGCTGCCCTCCGCGCCCCCGGCAGCAGAAACGCGCTTTCATCATCGGGGCAACGGGCTCCAGCAGGATCAATTCCAGAATCGGAATCTGATCTGGCCTCCTGAATACACACACACACACACTTATTGAATACTACCTACATATATATATATATATATATATATATATATATATATATATATATATATATATATATATATATATATTATATATTTATTTATTCACACACACACACACACACACACACACACACACACACACACACGCACACACACACGCACACGCACACACGCACACACATACACAATGACTGACAGAGAGGGACATCCCTTTGAAAAACAGAAAACTCTGCTTGTTTCGAAAAAGTGATGCACAAAAATGCGCTTCATCTCTCTCCCACACCAAGAGGGATAGGAATATTTAAATAACAAGGTATTATCCTGCCGAAGGAAAGCATCATGGCACTGCGCGGAATAAATGCTTACGCCTCGCCCTCCGTCACAGATAGAAATCCGTCTGAAGGAGGCGGCGACGGCGGAGGAAGCGACAAGAAAAGTGCTGATGGTATGATTGTAATGTGATGGCGCTGAAAGAAGAAGAAAAAAGAACAGAGAGAAAACGAGAGCGAACGAGACACACAGAGAGAGAGAGAGAGAGAAGGAGAAAGAGAGAGAGAGAGAAGGGGGGAGACAAAGAGACAGAGACCAAGAGATAGACAGATAGAGAGAGAGATAGATAATGTGACAATGCTTCGCGAATCGGCAAGAACTGAAAAGAAAGCTAGAGTTTAGTTTTGAGGTTTTCTTGCGGGTTTTCGCTCCTTCCACGACCTGCCGACCTCCGACCTTCGTATTTCCTGGCAGGTGCAGCGGCTAAAATGTGTTTGTATCTTGTCTTGCTCGTAACATGACTTTCTTCCACCGAGTAAATACTGTACATAAAATAAATAACTGTGCCAGCCTCACGGCTGTAAATTTCTTCTCGATATATTAAACGACAATATATCTGTTATTTAGAATAATGTTCAGGGCTGATAAAAAGGAATATATTATGCTCATGAACAAGGCCCCACTTTTTACTCTCCATCGTCGAGTCTTTTTCATACTTGATGGGGCTGATTCGTAGCCAGGCAACAGTGAATGCACTGTGTTCGATCTTCCATGAATAATAAAGAAAAAAAAATACAATTCCATGCACCTCCATATCATTCAGAAGACAAAGAACCAATCTCCTAACATTTAAAGCACTGTCTAACGCTCCATGATGCTGAATGGCGTAGGGAAGACAGTGTCAAACTCTGTCACTCAGCCTCTTCGTTGGTTAAAATTACGTAACCAATGAAGGAAGGAATAAAAGCGTGATGTAGCGCGTGTATGATTGGATCGTATGTAGTCATGAGTTAGAGACACACGCTGTTAACACCAAATTCAAATAACCAGAATAAAAGTGTATGGGTAGGAGCGTGCGTCTCTCTGTCTGTCTGTCTGTCTGTCTCTCTCTCTCTCTCTCTCTCTCTCTCTCTCTCTCTCTCTCTCTCTCTCTCTCTCTCTCTCTCTCTCTCTCTCTCTCTCTCTCTCTCTCTCCTTTTCTGTATGTGTATATATACATATATGTATGCATGTATACAGACATACATGCATGTAAATAAATATGTATATACATATATATATATATATATATATATATATATATATATATATATATATATATATATATATATATATATATGTATGTATGTATATATGCATATATATATGTAAATATATACATACATACATATATATATGTATATATATATGTATGTATGTATATATTTACATATATATATGCATATATACATATATATATATATATATATATATATATATATATATATATATGTATATATATATATGTAAATATACACACACACACACACACACACACACACACACACACACACACACACACACACATATATATATATATATATATATATATATATATATATATATATACATATACGTATGTATATACATATATATACACATGTATATATATGTATATATGGGTATATATGCACACGCACACGCACGCACGCACGCACACACACACACACACACACACACACACACACACACACATATATATATATATATATATATATATATATATATATATATATATATATATATATACTTATACATACACAAACACACACACAAACAAACACACACACATATATAAATCCATATACATACACATACACACACTCACATGCACATACAAGCACTCACACATATCCTTAATTAGATAAAGATA
>NC_091571.1:302470-307470 GCF_042767895.1 Penaeus vannamei
TTTCATCAAGTCCAAAGAATCCAAAACAAAGTACATGTAAGACGAACTGAACCGTGAAACTGACGCGAACGTGAATTAAAGCACTCGTGGGATCCTGTTCCTGTCGTTCATATCCATTCCCGAGGCAGTAATCGTCTCGTTGTTCCCATACATATCTAGGCATGATATGACGCCATCAGAATTCTAAAGACGAGCTTCACAGCATACTCCAAGCGCGGTCAGACAAACTTCACAGCATACTCCGAGCGCGGTCGCCAGGCACTCAACTGCCGAGATAAACATCCGGCAATTCTTGGGATGCTGTTGTCACTGTGATTATGGTCCGAAGTCTCCGGCTCTTAGGCTTCAGCGTTTGATGAAAGATGCTCGAAGAAGGTTTTCTCGCTTGCAATGAAAGTCGGTAAATAAACATGGTTATTTACTGATAAAATGTTTCAGGTGATATATAATGTATCTATCTTTCGTAAATATTGGTTTGACATTTTTTTTAAATGAAATAAGAGACATATCTATAAATTGAAAGAAATCGCGTTGATTGCAATGAACAAGCTGGCAAAATAATTTGGCAACTATCCGCGCGCTACAATACCTTATCATCGCCGAGGCCGTTTGTCGCGACGCCTTTCATTCCGGTCTTTTCATCGTGAATCATTGCAAGAATCGACAACTCCTGACGCAGGGAGAGATTTCCAAAGCTCTCTCATCAATATTTGTTAACTAGAGTAGAAAGAAGCATAAATGCGCAGCAGAATACTGCCATAAATGTCCTGAATCTTCAATAAATATAACTTTTGAAAACAAATTGTTGTAAAAAATGTGATGTATGAGTACACACAAACACATACACGCACACGTACATGTATATATGTACACACACACACACACACACACACACACACACACACACACACACACACACACATATATATATATATATATATATATATATATATATATACATATATATATATATGTATATATACATATATATTCATATACATATAGATGTATGTATAACTATATATATACACACACACACACACACACACACACACACACGCACACACAAACGCATACATAAAGACATACACACACGCACACAGACACACACATACATACATACACACACATTATATATATATATATATATATATATATATATATATATATATATATATATATATATATATATATATATATATATATTTGGCGAATCATTATCGTCTTTTCATGAATGCGAACGTGTATTCTTTCGCACGCGCGCGAATGAGCGCCGTGACCAGCCAACGCCAAACCGAGGAAGAGGCCATAGATTGTTTCCGTATTCAAGTTGTCTCCGCCGTAATTACACATAATCAAACACTTCTCTTCCATTATCCGGGCATCCCCTGCGTTGGCCTAAGCGGGCTAATTTGCATAATGGCGAAGTGGAGGATTGGCGCGCTCATTGCAGGAAAGAGCTCCTCCTGGCGGCCGCCTCGCGCGCTGGAGTCACCTGAAGCGAAGCGCAGACGAAGATGCTGGGGCGACCCTCCGCTACCTGCGTCGTCAGAGGACCTCCCTGCGCCAGAAGCAGCAGCGTTTATGAGAAGCCGAAGGGTAATTGGCTTATTCACACACATACACAAATACACAAGCACACACACACAAATACACACACACACACACACAAATACACAAACATAAACACACACACACACAAACACCCATCCCCAAACACAAACATATATATGTATGTGTTTGTGAGATGTATGCTTATATGTATACACACACAATTATATTTACATGTGTGTGTGTGTGTGTAATCCTATTTACATACATGTTACATACATGTGTGTGTAATCCTATTTACATACATGTTACATACATGTGTGTGTAATCCTATTTACATACATGTTACATACATGTGTGTGTAATCCTATTTACATACATGTTACATACATGTGCGTGTGTGTGTAATCCTATTTACATACATGTTACATACATGTGTGTGTGTGTAATCCTATTTACATACATGTTGCATACATGTGTGCGTGTGTAATCCTATTTACATACATGTTACATGCATGTGTGTGTGTGTGTAGATATAGTTAATTCTCATTACTCCCATGACTATTGTAAACATAATCGGGCTCATCACAATAATTATTTCACTAATTACATAGCGAAGGTGGTGGTGATGATGGTAATAATAGTAATAATAAAAATGATCATGATAACAATAATAATAATGATAATAATAACAACAAAAATAAAGATAATGGTGATAAAACTGACAGTGGGGATTTTATTGGTAATGCTAATGGTAGTAGTAGTAATAATAGTAGCAATAGTAATAATAATAATGATAGTAGTAATGATAATAACAATAACAATATTATAAGTAATAAAAGTAGTAATAAAACTCATAGTTATCTTTACTTTTCAGTATTATTATTCTCATTATCATCAAAATAACTATCACTTACCGTTATCAGTAACAGTTATAGTATCATTATCACTGTCAGTACCAATACTACCATTATCATTATCTTTATAATGGTTATAACTTTAATTAAAATAGTGATTATCACTCACATTTATTTTCATTATCTTTAATATTATTGTTATTTCTTAAATCTTCAGTATCATCACTTTTATTAATAATATTATCATAATCATTATATCATTTTTGTCTTCCCTGGTCTTAAACTCTAGGTACGCGTAACAGTTTGAGGGCTTACAGGAGGAACACCTAATAATGTCGTGGTTCTTTATACTTCACAGTATATGACTCAATACAAAATATTTTTACATGATTTAATACGAAAGTAATTTTACATTTAGAGCTATCATACTCCTATGAATAGACCAACAGTTGATGGGTTCCCCTCGCTGGATTTTTAACACGTGTCCCGTGCCAAGCCTTGCCGGGGCAGAGATGTGGGTCCTGAACAGACAGGGCGAGGGAGAGCGCCATCCTGAGGGATCGAAACTGAACACCTGGTGAAAAGGTCGACTCCTCCTCGCCGACCCAGTGACCGATGCCGCGGGTTTTTAGGTCTGATGATTCAACATATTTTCTTGGGAAATGGGAAGACTTGCTGACGGCTTCACGTTCGAGATGAAATTAACTAAAATTAATTTGACCTGTAGGACAATATCAGATGTCTTTCCCTGCGTTGGAACCGGTTTCGGCCTCTTCGTTCTGTATAATTAGTGAATTCCAAATGATTACTTCCCGCTTGTCCGAAAGCACGGCCGCCCCTTCGCCCATTCTTCAGCCGTTCACAGCGCCTCCGTGGCCATCTCGCCTGCCGTCCCGGGATGAACTTTGCACCTCCAGAACTATGGCCGGGAAATTAGATTGATTTCCAATGCTCTTTCAATCTCCTTTTCGTTTTTCTTCCACTTTCTCTGGGTTGCAAAGGAAAGCTCTCAGTTCCTTGTTACCTTTGGTAGGCGTTCGGACACGATGGATTAGCGAAGTGGACAAGGAAATAATCACCCAACGCTTATGAAAATATGATGTAATTTATGTTTTTTACTGCCTGCATAGTATGCTAGGATTGTTAATGTGCGAATATATAACATATTTGCAATAACAAAGTTTTCATATACTGAAATATAATATGAATTATTTCATTTGTTCAAATTTTACTAAAAAAATTAACCATCCTTTCTAATATTGTAATAACTGTAACAGTTAACTCTGTTCTAATTCTATCAATAGATAACGAGTTTGTAGTTGTAACATTGTGAGAACATAGTGTGTAACGAAAACTATTAAATTTAAAATACATTTATAATAAATGAAATAAACTATTTGTGCCCACTTCTGACTGAAGATAAGTGACAGCCATCACAGTAGATATTTACGAAGCCAACGTAATTAGACAACTGCGTCCACTCTTTAAAATATCCCTTAGAAGTATGGTCGATCCTTCGTCTCCGATTTCTCAAGCGAAGACCCATACTACACACTGATTAAACAAGGCCCTTCACGTTGTAGTCGAAGAGACCTAATCTGGAAAGGAGTGAACTCAATACGAAAAAGCACGCCAGTTAAGCAGCCTTTTTTGCCCAATGTGTGTGTGTACGTGTGTGAATATACGATAAGGTTCCTGCTACCGAGTCGTAGAGTAAGGACAGCTTCCAATGAAATAGCACAAATCTAGTCGAATCGTTCAAATCTTTTACGGATATGCCGTTGCACTAACTGGGTAAATACATGTTGTGTGTTTATTAATCTACACTTAAGCTATCATGCTCAACACCTACAGCGATGCCACTAGACACTAGAGATGCCCTTTCTAGCGTGAATTGTGCGTGAGAAAAATATATATATACTTATTTAATTCCAAAGAATCCCATTTGGAGAACATGAAAGACGAACCGTATAACTGACGTACAAGTGAATTTAAACGCTAGTCGGGTATGGAGTTCCTGTTTTCCGCATCACAGCCCTAAAGCATTGTTGCAAGGAAATATTCGTCTAGTTCCTTACGTCTCTTAGCATCACATCAAATCCTCCGAATATTTATGACGAATATTACAGGACATTCCAGGGGTGATCGTCGCATCTTCACGGCATAAAGCTTTATTTTTTCCCATATATGAGCGTATCATATTTCGACGATTAACTCTCGTGGTATAGGCAATAAACCTACATGAAAATGTTAATCAGAAAATAATATCGGATCCCCGCTGAGGCTTGGTCTGTTTGCCGTAAATAGATAATCTAGGCACAACTGAGCTCTGTGCAATGACCTTCCAGTGCACTTTCGCTAAGAACGGTTTAAAATGGCAATGGAGAGGGACTGCATCAAAATATTACGCAGGTTCATGGAATGCTGCTGTAAAAGTTTGGTTAGAAATGTTCTACAGGCTAACGACTTTTTTCTCAAATTAATTATTATTCTTAATTCATATCAATTTTCTAAAACCTCAGGAAGCCACTGAAATATATTGCATAACATATATCAAAAGCTTACACACTCACTGAACATTTTTTCCCCCAA
>NC_091571.1:329970-332470 GCF_042767895.1 Penaeus vannamei
AGAATAAACTTCATACCCATATTCATGTGTATATATGTACACACACACACAAACAGACACACACACACACAAACACACACATACACACATACACACATACAAACACACACATACACACATACACACACACACACAAACACACAAAAACACCCACACACACACACACACACAAACACACCCAAACACACACATACACACACACACACACACACACAATATATATATATATATTTATATATACATATATATGTATATGTATATATATATATATATATAGATAGATATAGACATATATATAGATAGATATAGATATATATGCATTTATATATATAGATATATATGTGTATATATATATATATATATATATATATATATATATATATATATATATATATGCATATATATATGCATATATATATATATATATATATGCATATATATATATATATATATATATATATACATTATATATATATATATATATACACACTAGCTTTTGTCTTACCGTTATTTTCCCCCCTGCAATATCGCCTTCCCAATATATTGTTGGGTAGACTGTATCGCTGCAATGTCAAACCCCGATCTCAATCACATAAAGCCGCTATTTTCCTCGAAAAGGCAATAATACGACTAATTCCTCAACCGCAGCCGTCATACACAACCTGTAAACAATGGGGCTGACTGGGGCGGACGGCGGGGGGGGGGGGGGCGATAAGGCCCGACGTGTTTACTTCCCTCAGGATGGGGGAGAGAGAGAGGAGACGAGAGGAAGAGAGAGAGGAGGGGAAGAAAAAGTGAGAAAGGAGGGGAAGAGAAAGAGGGAGGGAGAAAGGGATAGAAAGAGAGAGAGAGAGAGAATGTGAGAGGGAGAAGGGGAAGAGAGACAGAAAGAGAGAGGGAGGAGAGAGAGAGAGGAAAGGAAGAGAGATAGAGGGGTGGGGAGGAGAGAAAGAGAGAGACGACAGAGAGAGGAGGGGAGAGGGAGAGAGAGAGAGAGTGAAGGGGTGGGAAAAAGGAAGAAAGAGAGGAAGAATAAGAGGGAGGGAGGGAGGGAGAGAAAGAGAGAGGGAGAGGAGGGGGGAGGGGAAGGGAGAAAAAGTGAGAGAGAGAGAGAGGATGGGGCAAAGGGAGAAGGAAGAGTGAGGAAATGGAAAAAGAGGGGGGGAGAGAAAGAGAGGGAGAAGGAAAGAAGAGAGAGTGGGGGAGGGAGGGAAGAAAGGAAGAAAGTGAAAGGGAGAAAGAGAGAAAGAGAGAGAAGGAGAGCAAGATAGAGAGACAGACAGAAAGACGGGGGCGAAGGGAGAAAGGAAGAGAGAGAGAGAGAGAGAGAGAGAGAGAGAGAGAGAGAGAGAGAGAGAGAGAGAGAGAGAGAGAGAGAGAGAGAGAGAGAGAGAGAGAGAGAGAGAGAGAGAGAGAGAGAGAGAGAGAGAGAGAGAGAGAGAGAGAGAGAGAAGGAGGGAGAGAGAGAGTATATGTGTGTGTGTGTGTGTGTGCACACGCACACACACCACACACGATTTATATATAAAGAGAATGAATAATGCATATATATACTATATCAGAACTATCAGCATCGCATTAATATATCTAGAGGCTTCATTTTTTTCAGAAACTTTACAGTTTTTCTATCCACTAAAGCGGTTATTTTCTTTTTTTCTTTTTTTTCTTTTTTTTCATGATAAGGATGTGATAAAAAATCTGCAAGATAGACGTCCTTTTCTCTCCCTTTACTGCATGGCGACAAAGTATATTATATTTCTCGTCTCGCAGCATTAGTGTAAGGTTGCGCACTTGCCATGAATGTCTGACATTCCCAGCTTTTACGCTCGTCATTTGTGTTTTATGTGCATATCCACGTCAGATTTGTCACTACTTTGGACGCAGAGGAGGTCGTGCTCCGCTCAACGACTGGCTCCGCGGGCTCCTCTAAAACCGCTTTAGTACGTGCGCTCTCCGGCTTTCTATTAAAGGGAGAATGCAGCTGCTTTTGAAGCGCATCTATTGTGTGAAAGAAACGTTAATGAAAACTAAAAAAGAATTATCTATCTATCTATCTATCTATCTATATATATATATATAATATTTTATATATATTATATTATTCATATCACTGCTCCGTGAATCAATGTAGTTATATCATTAAATTCTTAATCAGTATCCTGTAATATTAAAGAGCTATCGTAATTCACTCAGATGTCGACATCCAGCCTCAGTGAGAATTCCCTAGGGTGAATATAAATAAATAAATTCAAGTTCACAATTTAACGCCTGCATATATGTCTATGCTCACCTGTCTTGCTTAGTTATGTAGGCATTATTCCTGTTATTAACATATTGATATCATTACTATCATAGTCTTTACTATATATTTTTTATTATTATCATTACTTCAGTATTTTACTATTGATATTTTCACCACTATTATTATCATTATCACCATTATCAACAACTTTATCACCATCTCTAATATCATTATCATTATTATTATTAATAATATTAT
>NC_091571.1:342470-352470 GCF_042767895.1 Penaeus vannamei
AAACACAATTATTAAATCAAACACACAGTTGGTATGGAATGAACGCACATATCATCCCCGACTGCATGTAGTTCGATTATATCATATATGAATATATGTACAATACATATCTGCGAGTGTATACTCATTTTATGCTTTGTTTCTATATCTTTTCACTTATGCCTCTCCTTTCCCCTTCTCCACTTCGGAAGTCGTCATTTATTCTTTAAACCATTTTCACCGAAAGCTTTCTTTCCACACAATTTATCCTACCAGAGATCCTACCCTTTTACTCCAATCTAAACTCATAATCTTTATCATCAAATTTTCCTTTGTTGTCTCTGTCCTTTCGACATTTCCGCCTCAGTTTCTATCAGGCTCTCTGGAAAATTGAGCAACAAAAGAGCGTTTCCTGTGACCCTAACTCAGTGGAAGCCAGATCTGACTCCCGGCGGCCGCGTTGGTCAGCTCTCCGGGCCGTCAGGACGAGGGGCGAGCTCTTCCCTAAAGCAAAACCCTTTCGGAAAGAGCACGCGCCCCATGTAAAGACTTTGGTGCCTGGGAAACCTATTCCCAACGCTCGCTCTCTCTCTCGCTCTCAGTCTCACTCTCACTCTCAGTCTCACTCTCACTCTCGCTCTCTCTCTCTCTCACTCTCTCTCTATGTTTGTATGTGTGTGCGAGTGTGCGTGTATAAATGACCCCTACATCCCTCCAGGGTGGGTTACTGTACTAATATCCATTTTTATCGTATGACCCGTCTTGAGCATGCTTACAAGATCCAAGTGTGTTTCTTTACTGCCCTTCACTCATTTATATTATTATTTTTTTTAAATGTGTGATTACAATCAAATCTTAGCAATATAATGACAAAAAATGCTAAACCAAGTTTGTTGGCTTACTGTTTGGCCAATCACTAATTCAGGTTCCCTTGCTGTATTTTGTTTTCGCATAATTTCTAGGATTTCCAGTCTTTTAGGACTCAACATTAATGTTCCATTATGTTTATTCATATGATAGACTATATCAGTTATAAAAACACAGTTACAACAAAATGTTGATAGTCACTGTGCTAATGGTGACATGCCAGACATATTGGAAGAAAAAAAACGAACAGAGAAGAGCCCGTCTCATCTCCATATCAAACTCCCTTTGTCCCTCATCCCTTGCCTATCTCTCGCCTTTTTTAACAAGGCATGAACAAGTAGAGTGAATCAAACCCAGAGCGAGTGACAAGCATGGCCGAGAAGAGAGGACAACCAGGAGCCTCAGCCCTTTCAGGCGGAGAAATGACATTCCAATTCTTCAAAAGCTGAACTGTCTGCCCTCAGGTCTGGTGCTCAGAAGCTGAACGTAAATAGAATAAAGGGGATAGGGAAAACACTGATGAGAGAGGGGACTGAATTACATTTTAGCAAAACGTCAAAACTGCATAGAAGATCAAATTGAAATACAGAGAAATCCCGCCCCGCACCTGAGGGTGCTCACATTCTACCTCAAACTGCAAATGCTGGGGGAAACCTGAATAACTCGTGGGCCTGTGAATGACGTTTTGCTTCATTTCTTTCTTTCTTTTTTGATAGTGTTCTGTGTTTCTGGGATGTGAAGGGCTTGACTGGACTGGAGAAGGGGAGGGAGGGAGGGAGAGAGAGAGAGAGAGAGAGAGAGAGAGAGAGAGAGAGAGAGAGAGAGAGAGAGAGAGAGAGAGAAAGAGAGAGAGAGAGAGAGAGAGAGAGAGGAGGGAAGGAGGGAAGGAAGGAGACATAGAATACAATGCAGGGACGGCAAAAAGAAAAACCGAGCAAATATATTAAGACAACGTATGGCATGTGAATCACCAGTGGAAATCCGTGCAATGAGTGGGGGTTAAGGGAAGAGGGCCGTACACAAGGCAAGAGAAGAGTCATCACAAACACAACTCTTGGTAGACAGTCTATGGTGTGCGTGTTGACATTAGCATGTGTAAGAAAACCATCTAGTAGGAAATGTTCCATTAGAAACATCAGATAATGGTGTCATAGTGTGTGTCAAGCTACGGTCTTAGACGAAAAGGTCGACAAAAGAACAATAATCGCAACACCTTGGCCAAGTGTGAATGTCTCAGAATTGCATTACCCTGGAGTATATCAGGAATGTGCTGTGAGAAGAAATCTGGATATCTTTAAAACGGTAGGACTCGGGAGCCTTTAGAGGAAATAATCGTACCCAGATCTCTAAAGATAACTTCCCTGTGTCATCCTCCAGACACTGACAGGATGAGAGGTAGACATCAACTGATGGGTACAAGGAAACCTCACTTATACGTCATGTAGGTGGAAAAAAGATATCGACCTCCTGCGAATGTGGGGCGGATGAACGGCAAACAGAGCGTGTTACAACACAATGACGTTTCAAGTACTAACAAAGCAGAAGACATTCTCTCTTTACACAAGTGAAATAAGAAGGGAGAAGACTCTGGACAAGCGGGACACTAGTCCTTTCAAATTAAGGACTGAAAATTGTACATATGACAAATTATCCAGCTCCTACAGCTCAGATACAAGGGAACCAAAGCATGCCGTTGTTGACTGTGGTTCAGCTACATACAAGGAGCAAAGCATCGCTGTTATTGGTGACGATATGCGTCGTGCAAGCAAGTAGGTGGTGGTCACAAGCTCAATGAAGTGAGGACTGCAGTGCTACCAGAGACAATTACGGCCGTGCAGAGAACTTGCTGGGTCAGCTACAGGGAGCAGCGCCATGGATCATTAGACACAGAGAGCGCCAAAGGCCAGATCTTCCGGTGGGCGCCATAGGGTCTTGGGCATACAGAACGTGGGTTTGATCATTTGGCCATTTTCCAGCTGCTTCGGCGAGATTGACTATCAGTCCAGCGAACGCGAGGATCACAGCATTATCACAGTGTCACAGACTGCCCAATTCCTGCCTAAAATGCTGGGCCAGTATCAGAAGGGTACTATAGGTCTTTCCAACAACAGAAGAGTGCCAGGGTCCAAATATTCAAAGGAGCCATAACGTTATGGAATGCTGGAGGCCTTTCCCGTCTTACTATGACTCGGACTCGTGGATAAGACGTCAGATCTCGAATTTAGCCTAGCACTCAAACATTTTGTATTTTTAAATTTTCTTCGGTGGCGGCCAATTGCAGATTCTATCAGAGTCGGCTCAACCACAAGCTACAGACACATATCTGAAGTGTTTCCAAACAGCACTTTTAGCTAATACCCTCAAGATTTAGTAATGAATTTGCCTTATAAGAAAAATAATGATCTTACCAAGGGAATTCATGGTTATTCTAAAATTCAGGAATAAAGTCTCCAAATACGGACTGCTAATATTCATCCCACTTGCTAGGAATTAAGGAAGAGAGGGTCTACACACATACACACACACACACACACACACACGTTACTATGGCATTAAGTAAAACGTAGTTGGTAATTTCCAGTAACTGACAGAGTGTGACCAAGCTTGTAATAGCTGAAGACATGAAATATGAGCTCGTTGGCTGAACTAATTCCATTACTGTAAGATAATCTTTCCCATGAGAATTACATCAATCTCAGTCTCTTCACTTCCCTCTCTCCCACCTTCTGCCCCCCACCCCCACCTCTCTCTCTCTCTCTCTCTCTCTCTCTCTCTCTCTCTCTCTCTCTCTCTCTCTCTCTCTCTCTCTCTCTGGCTTATACTACTCAAGTAATTAAGAATTACATTTTATTTTTTTCGGTGACAGGTATACGCGCGCACAGACACGCACACATCCATACAAACACGTGCGCGCACATAATCATTTAACGCGAGAGAGAGAGAGAGAGAGAGAGAGAGAGAGAGGGAGAGAGAGAGAGAGAGAGAGAGAGAGAGAGAGAGAGAGAGAGAGAGAGAGAGGCTGCTTGATAGAGAGGTAAAGGCAGAAGGAAATGATAGGAGGAAAGAGAAGAGAGAGAGTATTGGAGCAGAGGGTGAATAAAATAACGAGAGAGTCAGGCAGACAGATGTAATTTAATGTTTTAGTCTAGTAATAAATACAAAAAAAAAAAAGAATATATGTGGTACGTCACAACCCATCCTCTATCCTGGGTAGAGGAATGGGTAAACTACAGTTGTCGCCGGTAAAGAACAAACAAGCACAGAAGACTATACAAACACATATTCACAGATGTCTATTCGTGGGGCTTTCATATATTTAAGCCATTGGTGAGCTGTTGCATATTCTACGCACAGTACTTATTGCATATCAAATAAATGAAAAGAAAAATTCAATAAAAAAGCACAGAAAAAAAAATTAACTATACTTCTCGAAAAATGTTCAGCCAATTTTGACAAGAACTTCCAACCATTTAGTCTCGACATTTCTCTAATCTTTTTGAAACTTGTGACCTTTCTTCCTCTTCAATAATCAGTCAACTTCACCTGACACGGAAAAGCGGAAATCATAAAGATCCTAATTTCGTTAAAGTTGACTAGTTACTTGAAGATCCATTGCATAACCCTTTTAGTAACTGATTTTTTAAGGAATAAAACCTAACAACATTTGACATGCGTGCCTCGCTAATAATCATACCTGTAAGAAAGCGAATAAGCAAATACGAGATATAGGATTAATACAATTTAAAATGTGGTTTGTATATATAATACAGATTCTCTCTCTCTCTCTCTCTCTCTCTCTCTCTCTCTCTCTCTCTCTCTCTCTCTCTCTCTCTCTCTCTCTGTTTATTCGCATATATATATATGTGTGTGTGTGTGTGTGTGTGTCTGTGAGTGAGATATATATGAATTCACTGTCCAAAGCATTACTTGCAGATGAGTCAGCAATTTTGATTCACTACACACACACACACACACACACACACACACACACACACACACACACACATATATATATAAATATATATATATATGTATATATATGTATATATATGTATATGTGTGTGTGTGTGTGTGTGTGTGTGTGTGTGTGTGTGTGTGTGTGTGTGTGTGTGTGTGTGTGTGTGTGTGTGTGTGTGTATGTGTGTGTAATGAATCAAAATTGTTGACTCATCTGCAAGCAATGCTTTGGACTGAATTCATAAGCATTAGTTAGTGTAGCAAATTTTATTAATGTTACTTATTTGTCTCATCCAAGACGTACCTTCTTATGACACGCACTTTAAAATCCCGGTTAAAATGGAAATGTATATTAAGGTTTCAGAATAAAACACGAGAGAAATCACGTCCCTTCTAAGTGGTGTAAAACCTCGCAGATTTTGAGAAAGCTGTAACGTCATATGCTATTATATTCCCGGAAATATTCTAGCAATTCTTTTCTAAAATTATAAAAAAAAATATATGTACTCTGTCAGAGTACGACGCAGGATACCCGTCGAGTCGAGCAACGAAACACAAGGCTGAATCAAGCTGGAAAAAAACATTTTCAGATTACTACAGGCAGCCAGATGAGGCAAACAACCCTCGAAGTGATAAAACCCAGTTTCTTAAAAGAAGAAGATATCAGAATCCCATACCACCGTCGACTCGAAGGGGAAACTAATATTTAATTCACAGCATGGACTCAAGAAACGGACAAGGGACAAGACGGAAAGAGATACGGTTTTTTTTCGCAGATAATCATAACTAAATCCATGAAACACACACATTTATCATGAATACTGATAATAGCTAAAAAAATTGTTGAAATAAATTGCTACTCATATTTATCGAGGGAATAATTGCATGAAACATGAAGTAAAGAATTACACGCCCCTCTTCTTTACACATTGCAAATATTCCCACAAGAAATTGCCATTATTATAATCACCGACAAAATAAGGACTGCTTTTTACTTCATCTGTCCGTCTGTCTGTCTGTATTTCATACTCTCTCTCTCTCTCTCTCTCTCTCTCTCTCTCTCTCTCTCTCTCTCTCTCTCACATTCAGAAACATTCTCGCTGCTCGTATTTCCGTTGCACACCGCCAACACGCTATATCAAATCAACTCGCAGTTCCCAACTTGATTCATGTTTAAATTAGGATCAGTGAGTTATCAGAGTGTGACTTGCATGAGCTTTGTCGTAAACAAGGTTGCGAACGATATATGATTTTCGCAACAAAGATGTTCTTCTTGCTCAAATTTGCTGGCGAAAAAATATTTCTTATTAAGCTATGCAAGGTGCGTCTTCACAAGCCTTTCTGTGATCTTCGTTCACTGAAGAGGAAGGGCGGAGGGATGGCACGCGTGATCAAAGCAAATGTGGCGGAAGACTAATTAACAACCTTGGTATCTATCAGAATGAAAGTAAAAGTTGAGTGTGTTCGTATGGGTGTGAATGCATGTACATATACATGCATAGATATACATGTGTGTATGTGTATATATATTTATATATGTATTATATATACAAATGTGTGTTTACGGAGGGTTGTATGTATACACTGGTCATGTCGGGTGTGCATTATGTGCCATTTGAGCTTCATGTGCATCCATTTATAAACACAACAAAGAGGCTGGATTTCCATGTAGGCTTTCTAGGCTACAATCTATGGAAGCGGGATGATGCAATGATACAATTTATGGAAATTGTTGCATTATTTGTTATTTCCTTTTACCCGTTCCCCGGGTCGTTTTGGCGACGCCACTAATAGCAACAGCTGTTTGCGATTTGAAACGACCATCAGCGCAGTAATTGGATTGGCAGTAGTTATCATCGCAAATAAGCTGGGAGTGGTTTATGCAAAAGTTACCATTGAATTTTCCATTGCACACTGGCAAGCAAATATAAATGTAGAATACGGTTGCAATATGAGGAACTGAATGTGGCTTGCTGAGCAAAGGTCATGTGTTAAAACTTTATAACAATGTTTCATCATACATACCCTCATTGAACTGAATAACTTTATAATATAGGCCAATGGCATTTCCCATCACGAATTTTTTGATATGTTGTGTAAATAAAGCACTGCATACTTCTCTAACCATATATTTTGTTTCCATCTTGACCATACGTCAAAACACAGCACATAGTTCGTTTTCAGTAAAGAGTGTGAAGTGGGGTTTAAGATGCGGCGGCATTTTTTTTTTTTTTTTTTCCCTACGAGCGACCAGCACAAAGAAACATGAACACAAACATATATGTCTATCCCTGATACCCCAGTAAGGAATCCCCCAGCACACGCAAGGTAAGGATTAGTGCCATAGGTTTACGAAGGATTCGGACAAGCTCTCAGTAGCCTTCCATCACCACAAACTGAGACGTCAAGCCACATGGGCATAAGTGCCTGTGCGTGACGACCTCTGAAAGGGCTTGTGTGACACGTGACCAGGCCGTGGGTACGCTGCCATCGATCATGATGAAGATATTTTAATCATGGCAAGTTCGATGAAAATAGTAGACCAGACTCAGATATTCCAAAAAGTTTAAGGCAGTAATTGCAATAAAAGATAAATTGACATTTAACTTGCATTTCTGTGTCAATAATTCACTGACAACTTAAATATCATTCATAATTTCATTTAAACAAAAATAGTAACCTTTTCGGATATTTGTTACTACCATACATGTTTTATTGTGTGCATCATTATTGCAAAACAGACCTTTATAGTGACATCATTTTCAATCCTTTGCTTCGTCTGCCATTCCTTATTTCTTTCCTTTTCCTCTCCCTCCAGCAGCCTCGTTAATATTCTCTCAGACTCCTTCCCCGCCCACTTGCCCTTTTTGCATACCCCCCCCCCCCCCCGCCCGTTCCCCGTCCCCTTCCTCCCCCGCCCTCGCCCGCCCCTCCCCCTCAGCGCCGTATTACCCAGGGCGTCCTCTCGCTTGCAGCCTTATCCCTGCCCGGCATTTCCAATTTAAGAAATGCACTCCTTACAGGAGAGGATGAAAGCACAGAAAAATATTAAAGCAAAATGCAAGCCACCTTCATTTTAATTATATCTGAGAGAACCCTTGTAAATGGTGTCCATAATGTGTTTTAGAGAAATTAATTCAGCTGGAAAAGTTAAATTTTACATAGCTGCACGGAGAGAAGAGTGGTGTGGACACAGGATGGTTCAGGATTTAATGAAAATGGTTCATGACTGCGAATACTATATTCCATTTATTCAATGGTGAAAAGGCCACGTGATATGCAAAATAAACATTTCATTTCAGCCTGCAAAATAATACAAATGGCAGAAGCGTTTCCCTTTCTGCATTCATTTTCATAGTTAAAAGTAAACGCATTGAGTAAGTTTACCATGTCGACGACTTAATTATCTGCTCACACCTAATCTTCTGTCCGGTCGTAGAAATAAGATACGGCATGATTTTCTCTTACTCTCATCTCTCTTGACATTAAAGACGTGATATAATGAGCTGCATCATTTTACAGAAGAATATTTACTTCAGTTTCATGCCAATATCTTAAATCAGGTGTGGTAATCTGTGAGATTCAAGTAAAGAAAAAAGGGTCGGTCATGTGTCCCTTTCTTTCCCGAGAACAAATCCCCCTCAGATTCCTTTTGCGCACACCAGTTCTTGCAAAGGAAGCACACTCTTTTACCTCACGTAAGGTCTTCGGCATTTCCTTAAGATAAATGGGTCGAATAAATAGCGCCCTAAAAATATAACCTAAAATATAACGTCCCTAAGTAATTGCTGTCATAAAGCGGTCGGAATTTCACCAGAAACTTTGTGGCCACACTATACAAGGCGAAGGGAAGCTGTGAACAGTTTGGGCTGTAGTTTTTTCCTCGAAATCCTCGGAAAAAATAACGACTTTTTGTTTTGCAAAACCTGATAATTTCTTCTATTAGTTTATTAATGTAATGTTAAACATGGTTCATATTCCGCATTATGGCAGACTGTAAATCTGTTAACTATTAACATTATTTTTAATAGCGCATTTATATTATAATGTAATGTAAACATATGCATTATTCATATTAGCTTTTCCACTTGAATTTACTTCCATGCAAGCCAAAGAAGCCTGGCGTTACTTCGATTATCTACAAGAAGGAGGCCTTCATATGCTGAAGGGAGGAGAGAAATGAAACAAAAAGGAGAGCAAGAGAACCGGTCAGTCAGGGGAATAATTACAGACAGCTCGACAAGTGCATTCAAACGGCCTGAGAACAAAGGAAGGAGGAGGAAATATAGTAATCGGTTTTGCTACAGACAGCTCCTTTCCATCTTGAAATAAAAACCTGAATCGTAATTCTGTACAAGTATTATGAAATATTTAATAGAGTAATTTAATGAGAAGTTCATGTACGGAAATACGTGATATGGTGTCCGGGAGTTCAAGATCCTACCGTTGTTACATCAATAACAATGGCGCAAATTGCACTTTCCACTGTTTATCTCTACTTTCTAAGATTTTACATTCGCGCTTTCTTCTCTGTGCGGCAATTGTCGTAATTAAGCTTTATCCGCTGATCTATTTTCTATATTCTATTTTAGTTTATTTTCCGCCGCCATGGAATTTATCAAACACACGGAATTCATTTTACCCAAAGTAGATGTTTTCGCCATAACAACGATGGGCCATTTACGGACAATGTTGTGGTTCCGTCTGCTATGAATGGCATGCGCCCCCATTCGGCTTGGTGCCTGCGTTCGGGGAGGCGAACGCACACACACACGCACGCACGCACGCACGCACACACACGTGTACACATAAACACACATAGTTGTGTACACACACACGCACGCGCGCACACACAAATACTATCGTACTCATATACTCACATATATACAAGCGCGCGTGTACACGCACATGCACACACACACACAGATACACACGCGCGCGAGCTCGCGCGCACACATATACTCATACATGCGCACTCCCACAATATGTGTATATATATATATATATATATATATATATATATATATATATATATATATATATATATATATATACACACACACACACACACACACACACACACACACACACACACACACACATATATATATGTATGTATATATATGTATACATAAATACACACATCATATATCTGTACCCATATCTTTATCTCTCTCTCTCTCTCTCTCTCTCTCTC
>NC_091571.1:389970-392470 GCF_042767895.1 Penaeus vannamei
ATGTCTTCGGAAACCGGGTCGCAGGTGGCTGGCTGGCCTTTAAGGCTCGCCTCCGCTGCCACATTTCACCTGCAGAGTAAAAACAAGAAAATAATCCAGCCGTAAACACCCGTGGCAATGGAGCATGAGCAGCTGAGTTCAGTGAAATGAAAGATAAGGGATTGATATTTTCCTGTGTCCTTTCGCTCGCAGTTTACACCCTGAAGCTGCCTTTCTCGTTTTCTTCGTCTCTTTCCCTCTTCTCTCTCTCTCTCTCTCTTTCACTCACACACACACACACACACACACTCTCTCTCTCTCTCTCTCTCTCTCTCTCTCTCTCTCTCTCTCTCTCTCTCTCTTAATCTCGCTCTAACTCTCTCACTCATTCTCACTCTCCCTCTCATTCACTCTCACTCATTCTCACTTTCTCTCACTCATTCTCACTTTCTCTCTCACTCATTCTCACTTTCTTTCACTCTTTCTCACTTTCTCTCTTACTCATTCTCACTTTCTCTCGCTCATTCTCACTTTCATTCTCACTTTCTCTCTCACTCATTCTCACTTTCTCTCACTCATTCTCACTTATTCTCATTTTCACTTTCTCTCATTCATTCTCACTTTCTCACTCATATTCACACTCGTTATCCCATTGTAGAAAGATTAAACAAGCTATAAATCATCTCAAAGAATAATGGATTTTAATCATTCTCAATTGTGTGGTAATAGTGGGAGATTAGGGATAAAGGAGAGAGGGATTTAGTAAGAAAAAGAGAGAGAGAGAGAGAGAGACACGGGGCAAAAAAGAGAGAGCGATAGAGAGAAGGACAGACAGAGATGGGGGAGGCAGAAAGAGAGAGAGAAAGAATATGATAGGAAGGTAACCAGGAAGTGAGAGAGATACAGAGTGAGAAAAAACAGTGAAAGGGATACGAGAAAGAACGAGAGCGAGGCTGAAAGTGAAGAATAGCGCAATTACTCAATGTTGGCGAATCTGAAAGAAACCGAACACACAGCAGTCACACTCGAATGCCTCGACGTGATTATCTTCCTTCACTCTCTCGGAAGCAAGAAGAGACTTATGTACGTGTGTGTGTGTGTGTGTGTGTGTGTGTGTGTGTGTGTGTGTGTGTGTGTGTGTGTGTGTGTGTGTGTGTGTGTGTGTGTGTGTGTGAGTGAGTGTGTTTGTGTGTGTGTGTGTGAGTGTGTGTGTGTGTGTGTGTGAGTGTGTGTGTGTGTGAGTGTGTGTGTGTGTGAGTGAGTGAGTGAGTGAGTGAGTGAGTGAGTGAGTGTGAGTGTGTCATAAGTTTCATAATCGTCTTGCCTTTGGAGAGCAGCTGCAGAGACAAGATCCAAGCAATGTGACGCCTGCTCCTCTTTAAGGCAAAACGATGTTTCTTTGTTTCCATGAACGCTTATCAGTTTTATATTGTTTGCTGTTATCGTTCCTCGTTTGAACTGTCTTTCAGATTACGTTCATTTACCTTGTGCATATTTACAGTATCTTTTATCAGTCCTCCAGAATTATGTTAGTGCAGGAAGTTTCATTGTTTAGCAGTTCTTTCACTAACACTGAAACGCTGATTTTCCTTCCTTGATGCGCGCTGCGGCGATTTGCACCCCACTCCCGCTACTCCAAACGTCATTATTTGGGCTCTGCCACTTAACGTAAATTCCGGTGCCGTTATCTTAAACCCTTCGACCGCCGTGCTTTACTGCAGCAGCGATCCGAAGATTAACTGCTCTGTTATTAGTTTAATTAGAGTGATTTTGGTTTACAACCTAAAATTAAATCCAATGGCCGTTTCTCAGGTTTCTCCATCTTTTATATACTGATTCATCATTATAATAGGAACTGCGATTCCAGCAAACTGTTAACAAGATAGACATCATCCATAATGACCTGGTGTTTTAATGAGGAAAGATCTTGCTCAATCTCGCTATTATCTTTATATACTGACACCTATATGAATATATAAGTGTGTGTGTGTGTGTGTGTGTGTGTGTGTGTGTGTGTGTGTGTGTGTGTGTGTGTGTGCACAAACGTGGAAGGACTGGAGAGGACTAGGGCGGATTACCTGTCAGGCGGGACGGAAGGGAGGTTGCTAGGATTAGAAGTTTCAAGACGTATGTTGCCCGACGACTGGCGAGGAGGGAGAAACCATTATTGAAATTGAAACGCGGAGTTCATTGACGAAGATCTTGGTACTTCAAAGGCGTTAACATTAAAGGATTAAAAGCCTGAGTGATGCAGGCTGATAAGCAGCTGATCTGGTGACTAGTTTCCCACTGAAGGGAGATGACTACTCCCGTGGTGCGGAATAGAGCATCCAAGCAGGGAGATATTCTTGGCGTCAGGTTAAGACTCCCAGGAAGAGCAGGATGTGGTGGGTGTCACTTACATGGAATTGCAGTGCGATGCGGTGCATGTCAGCAACGGCAAAGGGCAGAGAAAATTATAACTCATTAAAAGTTAACGGAGCACGTAAAGGTGTAGAAATAGAATAGAATTCATCTCTAC
>NC_091571.1:402470-412470 GCF_042767895.1 Penaeus vannamei
AATGAGTAGACTGCATTCATCCGTGAGGAGGGATTGGAATTCACTTTCATCAGGCCTTGGCAATGATTAGGTATTTCATATAATCTGTGATTTTTTAAATTTCATTTGATCTCATACTTTCCTACAGATATATTCAACCATTTAGTCAATGCATTACTGAATTACCATACAAACTGAGATGTCACTAATGACTGTATTTTCCTTTGGTCAAAGCGATTACGCGAAATCCCTGATTATTTCAGGGTTTACGTGTAATTTTTCAATTTCATGTATTCCATGTAACAAACATAAACATACGAGTATATATATATATATATATATATATATATATATATATATATATATATATATATGTATATATATATGTATGCATGTATGTATGTATGTATGTATGTGTGTGTATGTATATGTATATATATGATACATACGTATATATAATGCAATATATATGTATAATACACACATACACACAAATATATATATATATATATATATATATATATATATATATATATATATATATACATACACATTCATATGCATCTTATATATATATATATATATATATATATATATATATATATATATATATATATATATATATACATACACATTCATATGCATCTTATATATATATATATATATATATATATATATATATATATATATATATATATATATATATATATATACATATATGTGTTTGTGTGTGTGTGTGTGTGTGTGTGTGTGTGTGTGTGTGTGTGTGTGTGTGTGTGTGTGTGTGTGTGTGTGTGTGTGTGTGTGTGTGTGTGTGTGTATTCATATATATATATAGAGAGAGAGATAAAACTGTATGAGTAAACTGCCTCTGAACGGGAAAACTTCTGGATGCCACAGACCTTTCGTTCCTTCCTTCGCCTGTTCATACCGCTTGCTGAGCCTCGCCGACTGTCCTCTTGAATCCCGAATGGGAACAGTAATCTTTTGCCGAACGAGTCACTCGACAGCGCATTGTGATCGAGCCAACTTTATATCTGGCTTGGTAACAATAGCATCACCGAAGAGCTGCAAACGTGTCATTGTTGCATAATTGGGAAGAAGTGCAAGTCAGCAACTTCACTGAGAGATCTCTCAAAAACTTTTCTCATTACTCGCACAATGAATGGCATCCGTGCGTTTGGCTTTTGTCGTCGTCGTGTCCACGTGAGCGTTTATTTGTTTCTGTGTAAACATGTCCTCGGAATTATATTTGGAAGAGAGTAGATCATGGCCTGTATAGCAATGCAATGTGAAGCCAACATTATTCTGCGAAAAGAACGCATCGCCTCAGAATATAAGGCAAACATAACAAATTGGTTTTTGACAGGGACGAATGGAGGAACAAGGCGAGACTGATCGAAGCCATAAGATGTCAGATAAGAAGCAGATGTTTATGAAACTATTTTCCAAGATAGATAACCCGGCAGAGACAGTGACAGGCAAGTGAAATTCCTACGAAACATTTTTTTTTTTATATTCTGCATTCTCTCTTTGTTTCTTCTCACTACCCTCTACCCTCTCTATCTCTCTTAATAATTCACTTTGTAATATATTGACATCGCTCTTTTATCTAATGCAATATGAATGCATAACTGCGAATGCACTTGATATTCTCTATCTCTCTCTCTCTCTCTCTCTTTCCCTATCCCCTCCATCTCTCTTTCTCTATATCTAACCTCATCCAATCATATTCGCCACTTACTGAATCCGTGAAAACATACTTTTCTTGTAATTGTTGGATGTTGTTTATTTTGTAGTATACATATCTCAGGTTCTTTATCAAATATTTAGATAAAGATACCTGCCAGAAGATCGCATGTTAACTGAGTGATGGAAAGTAGAGTCGGTATGCAATTTGCAAGCAAAGTTTAGGTTTAATTTTCATCCCCCCTCACTCGCTCTCTATCCATCTATCTCTATATATAATATATATCCCTTCCCTTCTCCTCTTCCTCTCTCTCTCTCTCTCTCTCTCTCTCTCTCTCTCTCTCTCTGACCCCCACCCACCTCTCTCTCAGCCTCTCTTCCATCCACCCACCCTTTCCCTGACTTCACTCTATTTATTTCTCTACTCTTTCCATTTTTCAAAAGATCATCCCTGGGATGTTGATCAAAGCGTGCATTTCCCGCGAGAGTCACGAAAACAAAAGATTTTGCGGGAGATCGTGGCATTTATTGGATGAAACCTCCGCTAAGCGATTGGTTTCGCACCGTTATTAGATTTCACAAGAACCACCGCATCCAGAGCCGCCGCCACAGGCTTCGGGCGCAGGGCTCCGAGGGCGGTCCAGGTGAGGCTGGCCCCTCACCCCGCCGCCTTCTCGCGCCTCCAGATTTTTCATTCGCTGCTTCCCGGGTATTCCCAAGCCGGACGGCTGTGCGAGGTTTTGCATTCACGCAGACAAATGAGTGTTGTGATGGACACGCGCCTTGCGCTAATTCATTATTGATAAAATTTCCCAAGGATGCAGAGCGCTATCATGTGTGCTATCATATGTTTTGAGAACACATGCTAGGGTCTCTCTCATCTATCAACCGTATCTTTTGACAACGCCGTGACCTAGAGATATTCTCTGACCTATTGTACATACTTTATCGCCAGCTGGTCACTGCATCTTCCCTTAACAAATGCTTGCTCCAAGAGATAAGCCTCGTGAGACTAGGAGAGATAATTTTCAAATACTATTTCTTCAAAAAGAAGAAAAAAAATCGTAGACAAGATAATACAAGCAAAATCCGCGAGCTTAATCCTTATAGCTGGAAGAGCCCAACAAGCCCCGCAATAAATGCCTGAAGGAGTTTCCAGCCCTGTGCCGCACCGCCACCAGCGCCATCTCATGTCTTAGCGGGGTACAGCTGAGCATCACTAAAGCTGTCCGATCTCGATCCTTTGCCGCTTGAACAAGGAACTTCTTTAAAGCAAAGGCGAGGCCAAGGACAGGAGAAAAGGTCGCATCGGTAAACACATGGGTCTTGCTTGAATGCAATTGTGTGTAAACACAGTCACAGATACAGATAAGCACATACACAGGCATATATGTCCGTGTATGTGCATATATATATATATATATATATATATATATATATATATATATATATATATATATATATATATGTGTATGTATGCATAATGTATATATATATATATATTTATATATATATATTACATATATATATATTGTATATATATACATATATTATATATATACATATATAAATATATATATATATATATTTTATATATTACATATATATATATATATATATATATATTATATACATACTTATATATACATTATATATACATATATATATATATATGTGTGTGCGTGTGTGTGTGTGTGTGTGTGTACTCACATACATACACACACATGCATACATACATACATGCATACACACACACACACACACACACACACATATATACATACATACATTACACATACATATGTGTGTGTGTGTGTGTGTGTGTGTGTGAGTATATATATACATATATATGTGTGTGTGTGTGTTATATACACACGTGTGTACTGGGCACACACACACGCGTACACATACACATACACATAGACACACACGAATCACCAACACAGAGTGCAAGAGCGCAGCAGAAATAGGCGCTGCCCACGAACGCTGCAAGCACCCTGCATGGGACAACCGCCCAGCCTCGCCTGCGCTCCCGCCACGCGCAGTCCGCCACCTCCCTCCTCGCTTGTGGCTGCAGCAGCGTATTCCCCGGCAGGTCACACTCCAACGAGCGGAGCGCGAACGAGAGAAAAGGCAGTTACGCGCAGCCAGTGATTAAAAGGACCGCGCCAATGAATGGAACTAGAGCAAATAAATCCACGAGAGTAAACTGATGAAAATAAAAGAAACGAGGTAAATGCTGCACATGTTGAAATGAAAAATAGGTAGATTTTGCAAAAGGAAAGATTTACAATAACGGCGTATTGTATATATACATATATATTATATATATTTACGTATATATATATATATATATATATATATATATATATATATATATATATATAAGGCGTAGATATATTTTAAATACTAAAGAATTTGGAATCAATCGCTTCCACTTCTGAATTATATATCTTAACTCATGTTTATCTTTAATATCAACACTTATTTCTGTGTTGTGGAGTGGGTCTTGCATGTACGAGTCAGTATGAATGAAAAACCGTAAAAAGGTTTCATTCTGTATCCTACATTTCGTCACAGCTAAAGACGGTACTTAAGACACCCCTGAGTTGGGGGAGGGGGGGGGGGATGAAAGGGAACGAGGGTCGAGGCCAGTTGTTCCTGCGGCCGCTCTCCTCGGACGTCAGCTGGGCTTTTCGACGAGCGTTTTTCCGTCTGAATGGGTCCACGGAGGGAAAACGTTCAAAATATGTTATACTGTATACACATTAAAAGTTCGGTGTTTATTTCAAACAGTGAAATAAATCGTTTATGGTTAAAATGGGTTTAAATTATCTTCAAGCAATACTGTAGAGTGGAACAAAAAATAAAACAAATTACGGGTTCCATATACAACTACAACTGATAACGACGAAATAAATCGTAATCCGATATACCGCAGGAATAATACAATGAATTTGGTAAGGGTACCACACCTCACGCTAACAAACTCCATGCATTCACATATACTCGCTACAGTGCATACAACTGATATACTGTGTATACGCACGCTAACACATGCGCGCGCACACACACGCACACACATATATATAAATATATACATATGTATATACACACATACTGTGTATATACATATATAATCACACAAGCACACACACAAACATATATACATCTATGTGCGTGTGTGTGTATATATATATATATATATATATATATATATATATATATATATATATATATATATATATATATATATATATAAATATATATATATATACATATATATACATACATATATATATATAAATATATACATATATGTGTGTGTATATATATACATATACATACGTACATACGTACATACAAACATACATAAATATATATATATATATATATATATATATATATATATATATATACATATATATATATATACACACACACACACATATATATATATATATATATATATATATATATATATATATATATATATATATACGTATGTACACGTATGTATGTATATCACACACACACAACCACACACACACACACACACACACACACATATATATACATATATATATGAAAATGAAAACAGCTACAGTGAGAAAAAAAATTGTGGCTGTATTCCTTTTCATTTTTGTGTACACGTCATTGTCTTTATGTTTGTATCCATGTGTGTGTGTGTGTGTGTGTGTGTGTGTGTGTGTGTGTGTGTGTGTGTGTGTGTGTGTGTGTGTGTGTGTGTTTGTAATGAAATGATGATGGTGATGATGATAATAATAATAATAACAACAGCAACATCAATAACAATAATAAATAAATAAATAAATAATAATACACATGAACAATCATTCTAGCAGCACTCCGAGCCCAGCCGCGGGCGTCTCGGGCCTTGGGAGCGTCCCCGCTGAGCGCCCAATGCCCTCAATGGGCCGGGGACCGTTGTCAGACTCGGACGGGATCTGGGGAATTACGGAGACTCTTGGACGAAGGACGAACTGCAGACAATGCTGTGCAGCGAGTAATTCTGTGGAAGAACCAATTGTATATATTCTTTCTATTGATGTGTTGCAAAGTTTTCTCTTCCTATTTTCCCCTACAATGACGGTTATTTCCCTCACCGCACCGCGCAAGCGCTCACGCGTGTGTGTGTTCGTGTGAATGACCAGAGCTGCGAGACACTTCCCACTTTAGTGCCAAAAATACTCTTAACATTCAGTAAACACAATCAATAACCGAAGTAAATACCATAAGTATACCGTAATTAAGTCGCTTGCACAAAACAAAATCTAAACGACTTTACAAAGGCGCTATCTCCCTCGACCCGACTCTGGCTCTTTTAAGCAGCTTTCTAGTTTCCATCTTTATCTCTCTCTTTCACTCGGCCGCTCTTTCGTCAAAGATACTAATCAGATTAAATGGTTTGTTGATGAGCATCGTTAAAAAAATCTCAAGTAATATATTTTGGCAAAATATAAATGGGACTGATCATCATCTAGCAGTACTTGGAACAAAACATCAATGAACGAAGAACCAGATAAGTGATTTTTTTAATGTCTCAATTTCTGTTATTCGCTTTATCAAAGTTTTTTTTTCTGAATAAAAAGAGGGGTCTATCAAAACTGATCTAATATCCTAAAATCCCGACAGAAAGATGTTTACAATCCTGTTTTAAATGAGTAAAATTCCTTTATACATCCTTCTCACACCGGCAATGCTGCAGTCTCTGAATCTAATAGCGGTAGTCTAGCCACCGTTTTTCTCCGTGTATTTTCACACCAGTTTCTGTCTGACTTTCCAATTGCTCGCGGTAAACATTCGACCGATAAGGCGAGCAACGCAGTGAAATACTTTGTATATTGTGCAGGAATCGAAGCAGCGGCTACAAATGGTTTTACTGTGTACAGCTGCCCTCGTAACTTTTTTTCATGACAAACATTGTATACACATCTTATTGGTAACGCAACACTAGCATCATCTATACTGTGCATCAGATATATTTCCATTTAACGAGTTTTCATTTACAACCTCCAATTAGCATCTCCAGTACATGAAAATCATGAATAAAATGAATATCAAATTGTAAAACTGTAAAACTACATCCATCTTTTTTATACAGTATTTTACTTAATCTGTTCCCCTCTTTATTGCTCTCCTGATATACGTGCACACACACAATTGTATATATTGTTACAGTTAAATTTTCTAAAGAAAAAATAATTTTATCAATCTTTGTCATTATTATTAATCTATACGAATTTCATATATTTCATATTTTAGCAAAATTAAGCTGAACTCGATAGACTCAACAAAAAATTTAATCTACTTCAAATGTTCAGACAGTTGTGTGTGTGTGTGTGTGTGTGTGTGTGTGTGTGTGTGTGTGTGTGTGTGTGTGTGTGTGTGTGTGTGTGTGTGTGTGCGCATATATTAATTTCTATCGTCACATAACTCATATGATTTTAAATTTCTCAAAGTCGAATTAATTATAATTATTATTTTTTCATTATCATTTCTTAAACAATTCAGAATCGTCTTAGATTTATCGCAATCGAATCATTCAACAAAGGATGCAGCGATCATGGAAAATATCACGCACTATCATGTCTATAAATGTATTGTTTCAGATACAGCCTGCCCTTTCGCAAGGACCAATAAGAAATATATGGAAAATAACACAGTGCTGACCAGAAAAATTATTCGAATATTTAAAGTTCCAAACAAAATACAAGAAGCCATTAGATAGATTACCATAACAAGATATTTTAAGGAATAATGGGAGTTATTCCTGAAGAAAATTAATTCCAATAAAGCATATAAAAGAACCGTTCCCCCTGACCTGTTAACGGGTGTGGTCATCTCTCTCTGGAAAGGGAAGGGGGACCGATGGGACTGCAGCAACCACCAAAGCATCAGACTGCTCAGTATACCAGGCAAGGTTCTTGCCCACATCCTTCTGAGACGTATCAGAGACCACCTACTGAGGCATCAAAGGCCGGAGCAATCTGCATTCACTCCTGGTAAGTCCACAATAGACCGTATCCTAGCGCTTCGAGTCATTGTAGAGCGTCGTCGTGAGTTCGGGCGTGGGCTGCTGTGGGATTCGATACGGTGCATCGGGAGTCACTCTGGGAGATCTTGAGACTGAGAGGAATTCCAACTAGGATTCTTGAACTAATAGCAAACCTATATACTGGTACTGAAAGTACTGTAAAGTGTGGTGGGGACCTGCCAAGCTTCTTTCCTATTAGTTCAGGAGTGAGGCAAGGCTGTGTCCTTGCACCAACACTTTTCAACACGCGTGGACTGGATACTGGGCAGAGCTACTATTCAAAGTCATTGTGTCGCTCTACAATGGTACAAGCAAAGGGTAGATGCGGCTACGCCCCCCCTCCCCCGTCGGCGTTAATTCCGCGAAGATGATGATGATATAAAAGTTACAATCTGAGAAGCGACAACAAAACTGGTAAATACCATATTTCAGATATTAATTGAAGACAATATCAATTTACAGTTTACTCTTCAATGACAATTTTCCTTAATACTGCAATATAAAGCAATCATTACTGAAAAAAATTGGTTAAAAAAAAAAAAAACGAATGAATGTATGTTTATATATATGCATTTGTGTGTGTGTGTGTGTGTGTGTGTGTGTGTGTGCAAGCGTGCGTGCGTGCGTGCGTGTGTGTTGAATAAGAATGGTATATATGTGTGTAGATATATATATGTATACGCGCACACACACACACACACACACACACACACACACACACACACATATATATATATATAATGAAAGATTGAATAATGGCATTTCCGCACTGATATGAATAAAGAACTTGACCTCCCCAACCAAGCTTCGAACCTGAGTCTCGCAGTTCCATAGTTGAGATGACCCAGATTCGAGGCCTCGTTAGGTCAAGTTATTTATGTATATATATATATATATATATATATATATATATATATATATATATATATATATATATATATGAATTATATATATAAATATATACATATGAATATATATATATTTATATACATATAGATATGCATATATATATACATATACATATTTATATACATAATGTGTATATTGATATATTTACATATTTATATACATAATGTGTATATTTATATATGTAATACATACATATATAAATGTACACACACACACACACACACACACACACACACACACACACACACACACACACACACACACATATATATATATATATATATATATATATATATATATATATATAGTGTGTGTGTGTGTGTGTGTGTGTGTGTGTGTTGAATATCAATATATATTAATATGTGTGTTAAATATAAATGTACATGTGTGTGTTTGTGTTTGTGTCTATGTGTCTGCATATGTATGTATGTGTGTGTGTATGTATGTATGTATGTATGTATGTATGTATGTATGTATGTATGTATGTATATATATATATTGATAGGGTGAGAAAGAGGGAGAATGTATGCTGAGTGTATCAGACTTTCAGACTTCACGAATAATAAAAGCACATTCAGGAACACGATAGCAACGATCCCGCACGCAAGGGAGTCAGAAGTGGGCAAAATAGCTCTTCTCCTTCCTTCGGGTTTAGCTCGGGGGAAAAAGGAGAAAAATAAAGTCTCACCATTGTCGTCTCTCCTCGTCCACATACGTATGCTAATTAACGCCGACATTTTTTTCTTTCTTTTTACTAAAGTCTTGTGTAAAAGAACGAACGTCACTTTTCGTCTCTCCAGGAATATTATGAAAATTAGCATAATCACGTTAAAACTGCGCGTGTCGCGGAGATTGTGGTACGAGAACAATGCACGGGAACCGGTCCTTTCTTCGCTCGCCTCCTCGCCGCGCGCCCGAGCCACTTCTGCTGCGGGCGGCGGTCGCGCCACAATGGCCGTCCTCTTTGCCGCTTCTCGTGTTTACACACTTGCAAACACACAATCTCTTTCTTTCTTTCTCTTAGTTTCTATGTGTGTGTGTGTGTGTGTGTGTGTGTGTGTGTGTGTGTGTGTGTGTGTGTGTGTGTGTGTGTGTGTGTGTGTGTGTGTGTGTGGCGATCGATATTGATTCAACATCAAAAAGGTGCACTGTTTACAATTGTAAACATGTATGAACCCGAGTGAGACGTTTATTTTCGTATTTTCATTTTTTGAAGGCATATCAATATAAATAAAATTAGAGTTAAAAACAGCTTTATTGTCACCTTTGGTCTGAAGAATCGTGTGACTTCGCCCCGCCCCGGTATGTGAAGTGTTGGTAATATGTCATGCTTTACCCAGATGTAGAAGATTGTAGTGCTTGGTG
>NC_091571.1:419970-424970 GCF_042767895.1 Penaeus vannamei
GATGACAAGGTCAAAGGCTGCGTTAGGCTCTGCCATCGGGGACATTCACTTAACACATCCTGTTTACCCGTTACCAGATTCCTTACATATTAGCAATTATCTCTGGAAATGCCAGGTTATACAATTGTATATATTCAAAGTTTATTACAGACATAGATAAATAATCATACTTGCTTTGATAATGCGTTTACTCGTAGACTTAAAAAAATATAAACGAAAAACCCGTCCACATTCCCTCCTGTGAGCATCCATCCCCAACACCCCTGCTGGCGAGAGGGGGAAGGCGCCAAGTCCGGAATTATAATCCGCGGAACTAAAATTAACTCGCTGAATTTAGATTTTATTTATGGCGGTATTTTGCTCCGTTCTTGTTTCGTGTGGCAAACATGTATGTGCGCATGTCGGGCCAGACACGCAGGCACCTCTACTACTATAACGCAAATTCTAGATATGTATCACGTACCTCTGCGTTGTTTAGTACGCTATTAAGTGGAAAATATACATGCAGTAAATTCACTGAAAAGGGCTACGTGGCCTAGCTTACTTTCCTTAGCATTCAAAGGGTCTTTTTTCTAAGTGAAGGCAGCCTCTGGCCCTGGCAAAACGAATTCAGTTCACATTGCTGTTTCATAACGTCCCATATTCTGCACGGAAAAATGTGTTTGCACGTGGATGGTCAGCTCCCATAAAATGTTGTTAAACAAAATGTCTTTTAGATGTAACAATAAACCGGTCCCTTTCCTGCTTTTTTTTTTATCTATACGTTCTTTGGCGGGTTTCCTATCAGCTCATGCAAACAGTTCGTGAATATGAAATACGTGCATACTTACACGAGAAAATAATCATTCACTTATACATACATATATACATTCACACATACATAGGCCTATATACATATACATATTGCAACTGCATCTATATTTTCAGAGTGAATAGTGTTGACATCGAAATAAGACGCGTGTCGCTGACGGCTTTCTTTCACGAAGAATCTGCCATAAAAGTTTCACTCACTGAAAACTGTTGCAGGATCTCCTTGAATATTCCAGATTGTTTGATTAACTTTCCGAAGTTTCGAAGACAGTTAACTAGTTTTCTATATCGTTCCTGCACCGAACATATTGCTCTCAGAGAACACTCCGTACTGTCACGGAGCATTCTCAGAGCGTGTGAAAATCCAAGTGTCTTTCAGGGATTTAACCTCGTCAGCGCAGTCAGAAGCCATCGGCGCTCCGGCGGTTCTCAGCCACCGCCGCGAGTGGGCCGGGAAGCCTCGAATTGATATGCGGAGCCATTTCATTGTGAAAACAGTTGGATCAACAGTCCATTTTAGCCTCCGAGTCGCGCCTGGAATACCGTGCAAAAATGTGCAAAATATTATTGCCGTGTTTGCTTTTGCATTCGTCAGAGAGTATTTTTCATGCCAAGTGTGTCGAATATAGAAACCTGTATTACCGTGTATGCGTATTGCTAATGTGAAATTAACGTTGTGTGTGTGTGTGTGTGCGTGTGTGTGTGTGTGTGTGTGTGTGTGTGTGTGTGTGTGTGTGTGTGTGTGTATGCGTGTGTGTTTGCGTGTGTGTGTGTTCGTGTGTGTGTGCGTGTGTGTGTGTGTGTGTGTGTGTGTGTGTGTGTATGCGTGTGTGTTTGCGTGTGTGCGTGTGCGTGTGCGTGTGTGTGTGTGCGTGTGTGTGTGAGCGCGCGCGCGAAAGTGTTTAGTGCAAGCTGTCCAGCCCCATTCCTCCAGGCAGCTGTCGTCCCTTCGGCCCAAAATCAGTCACCGAATGCAATCTGGACGCGAGATCTGCAGACGTGGCTGCATAAAACTGCATAGCGCGCCCCTGGCGATGAAATCTGGCCTCGCTTTGAGGTGGCCGGCCGGGGCTGCGCGGCCGCCGGGGCCAGGAACCTCTCAGGATCAACTGCTCAGCTGCCGATTCCCGCTCTTACAACTCTCTCCTCGCGACCGCAATAGACGGGCGAGACAGAGGCGAGCAAAAGGCAGGTCGCCCAGTCAGATAAAATCCCGATTCCCCACAAACCGAAGCGCCGCTGTGGCTGCGGTCAACACGGAGCTCCGCGGGAATTTGGATTGCAGATTCCGGCATGATCCTCGTGACCGCTGGGCCCTCGGCGGCAGAGGAGGCGGCCGCACAGCGCTTTCCTCTCCATTATCCAGCGAGTGGTTTAGCCGGGCAGCCTCCTGCATCCCGATGAAGGGAGGGAAAGGTGCGGGACTCGGTTACGGCCGCCAGTCCGTCAGCCGCGGAGAGGCTTTGCTGGTCGCTGACGGCAAATAGTTATTCCGTGTTTCTTCCTCAATGTTTTGAAAAAATAACGTAATACATGTTCTTTGGCAGAATTAACAAAATTTCATTATATATGTGTGTGTTGGTGTATATGTACATACAAGGTATACATAAGTTACCCATTTTACTTAAATATGTATGAATATGTACACGTAAACATACATGAATATACATATCCATTGCCAGAGTTCTAAGAATCTGCAGTTGCTTTTAAGAAAAATGAAGGCGCAAACTATACATCTTTTCTTTTAATCATGCGTAAACATCTATACACATCCACAAATATTTACATTCTTCCATAATTTCCTCCGTCCAACTGTTTGTAGTCTATTACAGGAAGAAAACATTTTGAGCGGGATTTTTATATTACTTAATTCCCGAGGCAAGAGTAAGCGCCTCTCCCTTCTCCCGCCAGCCCTAAAGTTCATATTCTAAATCTTTGCAAACATTTCTAATATTTGGCTAAACTTTCCGTAAAATATAGCTATTCAAATATTTGGTCCACAGAAAGCGGGAAATTGGGCGAACATGGAGACAGCAAAGCCAAACAATAAAGTTATTACGAGTAATGTAAAGTCACTATAATCAACTACATTTGATAAAAAAAAACTGAATCCAGATGCAGACTGAGTGAACTGCGACCGGGAAGTATTCGGTTATATATGTCAGCGTGTTAATAGAGTAACGCGCGTCTCGATCTTATTTACGAGTTTGTGCTTGCGTGTGAAGTCATGTCCTTTGGTTTATGTCCTTTTTAATTTGTTTTTTGGTTTTTAGTTTGTTTAGTTGAAGAATTCCCAATCTGGCCTATAATAATAATAAAAAAATAAAATAAAATAGAGAGGCAGAGACAAGATTCCTTTACCAAGTACCTTTCGCTCAATAAAACTGACTTCCATTAGTTGTAATCGAAACACCATGACTCACTGAACAAAATTAACAAAAACATTCTGTAATCGAACTTTCCCAACTGACAATACTTAGGCAATACATAATGTAACGCAATAAAGCCCTCACAACAAAACAGTTCGCTTGAATTCTTTGTTGAATTTTACATAAAACATTGTATAGGACTTCTTTTGGTGCCGCGTCAGCAAGGCACGAAAGTTCCTTATTCAAAAGACCTGTCAGGCAATCAAGTAGCCTAGTAATTTTATCAACTTTCGTTGTTCTCAAAATCTCGAGCTTCCTTATTTTTTCATTCAGGAAAGAGCTTTTCTAGAGGATCTTCCCTAATAATCTATTCATGAAAATCTGTTGTTGGAAACGTTCTTTTTGCTTTACTGACATCAGGCTTTTATTTATACAAGATTTTTTTATCGACAAAAACCATAAACGCAGTAACATTACATCTACATTTTTATCATTGTTTTTCTTCTATAAGTATTAGTTTGTTTGAACGTTGTTAATTTCATTACGATTTTTGCATTTACATTCATAATACATACATTAATTGACATGTTAATTTATTCAGAATGTTTTCCTGTAAATAAACATCTCAACATCTTCCTTCGCGAAAGGCTAGTAATTCCTCAAATCGTTTTCGTTGACAGATACAAAAAGCCGCGCCATCTACATTTCTGTAACTGAATGTGTCATCAACTATTCCGTATCAACTCTTTAGCCAACGTCTCGTGTTCAGTGCTAAGCATTCCTAAAGAGTTCAAGTTTTGTCCTTCATTATAATTCGATACAGTTGTCTTGCTGTTGAAGAGCAATATTTTCATGGACACGTCCAACTATGTTCTCTGATTAAAGAAAATAAAAATCAAAAAGTCCTCATTTAATATCACCTCTTGACTGAATAGTCTGCAAAAGCGTATATCTGTCTCTATGACTTTTCAACGATTATAAGTAATTAAGTAGTGCAAATCTATAAATATTGATCTTACAGACTAAATTGTTCAAGTCGAATTAAACCCGCTATCAATTCAGCGCATTAGTCTCTACCTGTTAAAGTTTACAAGGTCAGCTCTTTCGCAGAGGCACAGAGGGGGATACGGTCAACTGTCAATCATTCATATCCTTCGCAATAATACCCATGAAGTGCCCATTCAAAATAAGCTTGCAATGTCTCTCCCTTTTGCAACTGCCTGCAACGCGGATCTCATTAAGTAAGATTATCGAATAGGCGAACCGTTCATGCGAAGCAGGTTGTTAATGCTTATTCATAGATAATCAACATGAAACTATTATCATTCATGCCTTCCTGAGATTTTTTGATCATGCATCCTTAATTCAAAGTTTGTTGATTAATCACTCAGTCATTTCTCTTTACATTTAGTATCATTAATTTTTCGCTTGACACAACACTCCTGTGGGTCGAGAGCACCACGTGGCTTTCGTCTTCATGCGGTGCTTACTTTTCCAGGGAGTCGAAATGCGCGCGCACGCACACACACACACAACAGAATCGTTAATTCTATAATTTTACATCTTCCATCTTTCACTTTCTTTACCGATTCCTTTCTTAGAGAATTCCTTTCACTATTTAAATGATAAGGTTGGTATTACATTCAAATCTGTTAAATTTCATCTTATTGAATGCATTCAAATTTTCAGTCAGTATTTCATCTCCAGATACAAAATCTTAAGTTCATAACAGATACAGTTAAATATATATATATATATATATATATATATATATATATATATATATATATACACACACACACACACACACACACACACACA
>NC_091571.1:427470-429970 GCF_042767895.1 Penaeus vannamei
AAAATATTTTTTACGTTTTCCTCCATTCAGTTAAAGGTGTTGCTTGTCCAGCTTTGGACTCTATACTTTTTTTCTCTTGGGCAGCGTTCGCCTTCCTCTTCTCCCCAAAGGACCACTGAGTACTGCCTTCCAATTCCCAGTCTCGCGAGTCATTCACAGAGCAGCAACCTAGCGTTTATGGTGAAAAGTCAAGCATCTTGAATAGTTGACCATCCTAATCATAGAGAAAAGTAAGGGCTATCTTTGAGACCAATATTAAGGATACGAAAGTCTGGAAATGAAGCAGTAAGAGCCGATGATTGCAGTCGGAGGGTGGAAGAATATGCAGGAGGTTCAATTAGAAGCGGTGGAGAAAGCGGTGCTGTTAATGAGGGAGAGAAGGCCAGTGCAAGAACATAATTAGAGGGATGAAAAAGATTAATGGAAATGTCGAGATAATGTTAAAGATTAGAGGAAGGAAATAAAAGATGTAACTGAAAATAAACGGCAACAATGAGTTAATAATAGGACGTCAAGAAAAGGTGATGTAATGCATCTATTTAAGGACAAGAGGCGAGAGGTCGCAAATAGGGGACCTAAGCATGCCATCAATTTTACAGAAGAGGTGAAGAAAACAGAGGGATGAGAAAACGAACATGAAGTGAAAGGGTTTTGTGTTGATATTGTGATAACAGATCTGACGCATTTCATTAAACAAAGGACAATGCAAAAGCAAAATGATTATATAACTGAACACTGCAGATTTTGCATGGACATTCGGTACTGGACGAAAAGTGGTTCACCTGTTACAAATAAAGAGAAGTAGAATGCAAAACCGGAAGATGATTAGCAAATATGTGTTGATATCGAAGAATATCAGTGGAAACAGGATATTGAAAAAAAAAGTTGGACTAACATCCAGAGAGAATCGGAAAAAAAGAAATGTGACTCGTGCATATCGATGAAAATGTGTACTTTGAATGATATAACAGGCTAAGTATAAGGGGAAAAGGGCATGTGTATAATATTCAATTTGCGGCTTCTGAAGAGGTTAGAGAGAGTGGTAAACGGACTGCAAGAATCTAATTTCAATGCAAAACTGAAAACAAAGGAAAAAGGAGAATAGTGATAGCAAAATGCAAGTAACAAAAGCATTAGACAACTAATGCAAATACAAATGTGCAGATAAAAGTATAGCTAATGAAATATATTGTTTGGTTAACGCTTCTGCGAAGTTTGCAAACCAAAATATAAAGAGAGTAAAACTGTCAACGACGCGATCCAACAATAATGAGGAATCTTGAAGAGTTCCAGTAACAATCAACAAGAATTGAGAACTGAAAGGGCTTAGTCCTTACCCACCGTGGTGCCCAGCCACAGCAGTAACCTCCGGGCGACAATTGCAACTTCTCGCGCTTGGGCGGGGCGCGAACCGCCGACCCCTCGGATGAGAGGCCGACACGTTACCACTGTACTAGCCTGGAGGCTATCGCATCGGTGTGGAACGTTGCATTTAGCTCGCAGAAGTGCTGCGTTTTAGACCTCATTTCCCCCGCATGCTGAGGTATTATGCTTCGATTATGTGTGTGCATATATATACGTATATATGTTAAGAATTGAGTTCTGTTTGGGAGACATCGGCTTTGTCTATTATGGGACTTTGGGGCATGAATAAAAGCATTTATAAATGAAATTGGTTTATTTAGAAAACTTTTTTTATGTCTGGGAGTACATGAGCACTGCAGGTGCGGGGGTGGGGGAGGGGTACAGGAACTTCGCATTATCTTGTACGGGATTCAGTCTGCCTTCGTATGGGTTTGCCGTCATCTTCTTCGCCACCTCATTATCTCATCAATTCACCATCTTGCCGCGCAAGATCAGCCGTCTTTGCCGTGACGTGACACTTGTTCACTATGCAAACGCTTGTTTCCCATGCCCACACCCTTCACCACTTTAACACTTCAGTTTACCATTATATTGCTTTTGGTTTATCTGATTAATACTTGTGTATTCTAGATATAACAAACCTCAATTATTTTTATCATTATAGAGAATAGAAAAAATGGAAAACCACAAGTGTGTGGACTGTACGTGACTAATATCATTTTCTTTATTTTCTTATCGCACCAAGAACAAGTACCCCCAGCGCCTACCGCACTTACCTCACCCTTGAAGAAAATAGAAGTGTAGCCGCCCCCGCCCCTCCCCCTAACAAAACACCACTCTAAAGGTCATTTTCCCTTGCAAAAGGAGGAAAGTTCTCTGAAACATTTATTTGCTCGGCGTCGATTTCAAACGCGATCCTCAATCGCCTCTGTTTTTGGTACCTTTCATCTCAGATTCTTGACTCGCATTCAATAACAGTAGATAAATAAACAAGCGGGTAAACTTTGATACGTCAATAAAACAAAAAATGTTAGGTAAATAATAAAAATACTATTTTAGGTCTACTTACCTTGCCGCCTCTTGTAAAGAGCGAGTAAACTTGTGTACGTGAATAAAACAAAAAATGTTAGTTAAA
>NC_091571.1:434970-437470 GCF_042767895.1 Penaeus vannamei
AGTTTGAACATGTTGCAAACTCCAATGCTTGTCGTGGATTGATTGAATTGCTCAGATAATTCGGTTACTTCGCCAAGTCCCGATTGTTTGAGCAACATAAATTGCGTAATCACTTTTTTTTCTAGACTGCTGCAATAAAACTCTGAGCCCGGAGCACGACTTCCTTGATTTAGGCGCCATTTGTTTGGTTTACACTGAATTATCTCCGCGGATGAAATCAGAAACAAACCGTTAGTCATCGCGTTTCCTCTATAACTACTAAAAAGAACGAACCTCACTTACTAAAGCTGGATTTTACCGCGAGTGCAGAGGATCCGCGGGCCGAGGCGCACAAATAGAATAATTCATTTCGTATGCATAAAACAGCTCGCGGCGAAATGTTATATTTGAGTGTCAGGCATTGCAAGGTAGCGATTATTCAATTTCGCATTTGATTGTTCAGCGGAGACTGGGATCCAACGCCGCGGATCTCTGAGCATTTTGACACCAAGCCGCTTTTCTATTAGCAGGGCTTCCAGAGGCCATTCCCGGCGGCGCTCGGGCAGGCCATCGGGGCCCGCTAATGGGACGGACGGCTTTCGGTGCGAGGCGAAGCACGGACGCAGGCATGGCAGTGTGTGTGTGTGTGTCTTTCTTTCTTTCTTTCTTTCTCTCTTACTCTCTCTCTCTTTGTCTCTCTCTCTCTTTCTCTCTCTCCTACTCTCTCTCTCTCTCTTTCTCTCTCTCCTACTCTCTCTTTCTTTCTCTCTCTCTCTCTCTCCTTTTCTCTCTCTCTTTCTCTCTTTTCTCTTTCTCTTTCTCTCTCTTTCCCCCCCTGCATTTCTGCAAAAAAGCTACATTATACATGACGAGGATTTGATTATATATATATATATATATATATATATATATATATATATATATATATATATATATATATATATATACATAAATATATATACATGCATACATACACACAAACACACGTGTAGAATTCATGACGAACATATTGCAGCAGGAACAACGAAGGGAAGAACAAGAAAACACACGAATATGTCTTTCCGTTAATGCCCTTGTGTGTGTGTGTGTGTATGTGTGTGTGTGTGTGTGTGTGTGTGTGTGTGTGTGTGTGTGTGTGTGTGTGTGTGTGTGTGTGTGTGTGTGTGTGTGTGTGTGTGTGTGCGCTCGCGCGTGTAAGTGTGGGTGTGCCTTTAATCATACACTCACAAAAGCACACGCAAGCACACGCCAAGCCTTCGCCGGCAGCCAAATTCTTTCATTAGGGCCTCACGTGCCGCGACGGCCAATTCGCGCGCCGGGGCCACTGCGACGCCCCCCTGAAGTGTCCCGAGCGAGTTCTTCGGCCGCGGGCGGGGGTGGGCGTGGGGGGGCTTGGCTTTAGCAGTTAGCGGGGCATCCGAGAGGAGGGCAAATTAATTCTAATATGCATACTTTCTAATAAAGGAAAGGCGAGGAAATTCCTGGATGAAATTCAGCTGTGACCTATAGATCTAATGGTTTCATATAAAAGAAACACTCATTCAAGCAAGCAATGAAAGCAGTGTATGCATGTTCATATTTGTGTATATATATGTGTGTGTGTGTGTGTGTGTGTGTGTGTGTGTGTGTGTGTGTGTGTGTGTGTGTGTGTGTGTGTGTGTATGTGTGTGTGTGTGTGTGGAATGAAACCAGGCATCCTTCCACTTAATTATAATGTATGTAAATGTATGTAAATGTATGTGAGGGGAATGCTTGTTTACATGTGCGCATACGACCGAACGTCTGTGCGTAAGTGCATGTATTTCGCTCGTCAGGCAACTCATAAAGAAATAGATATGCACCTTGGTACAAGTTTAGAAAAATATATAATATTTTAGCCGGCATGGCCCTCGCCGCTGGCTTTCCATGGTAATCCGTCCGATGGACAATCCACCTGACAAAAAACGTTTATACCCGATGCGTAAAATGTAATGAGTAAACCAACTTTTGCGGCAAAACACACATCAATGGATTTCTGATTTTGGTACAAAACTGATTTGCAGCCACTGCCTATGAGTTAGGCAACTATAAATTTAGTTTTACATTTTTCAGCCTGTAAGATTCTATGAAGCCTTTGATTTCGAGAAAAAAATAAATAAACAGCAATAACATTGATGGCGATGTCGTGAGTCATAATTAGATGCTAGGATTCATGTGATATCAAAGATACAGTAAGCGAAATAAAAATGACTATATGGTCGGCCTCTCTGCTTCCTTGGTTATATCATCGCAAGTGATTATCTCGGCAATGTCGCCTTGTGGAATCAAGACAGCGACACAACTGCCAGATCTAAGTCTCACACCGCGAACTTAAAGCCACCTCGCCGATGTTCTTCCTTCTTCCGAACATCCGATCTCGCACAGCCAAGGAATGTCATCTTTCCAGCTTCCCTCCAATCTCCTATGTTCATGCTTAGCACAGGGGGCAGTGCTAATAGCAGGGTGTGCCACAGCCGTTCATCTGAAGGGTAGTTCAGTTCTC
>NC_091571.1:452470-457470 GCF_042767895.1 Penaeus vannamei
GTGCGAGTGCGAGTGCGAGTGCGAGTGCGAGTGCGAGTGCGAGAGAGAGAGAGAGAGAGAGAGAGAGAGAGAGAGAGAGAGAGAAAGAAAGAAAGAAAGAAAGAAAGAAAGAAAGAAAGAAAGAAAGAAAGAAAGAAAGAAAGAAAGAAAGAAAGAAAGAAAGAAAGAGAGAGAGAGACAGAGAGAGAAAGAGAGAGAGAGAGAGAGGGAGAGAATGAATTTGTGTGTGTAAGTGAATGCATATCTAGAGACACAGCCGTACACGCGCAGAGAGCAGGCAGTGAGCGCGCTGTCCCTCGGCCGCGAGTTCCCGCCTTTCCAGTCCGGCTGCTTCGCGGAGCCGAGCCAGATGTCAACGGCCCGCGGTGCCGTGGAAAAGGGCGCGGGAGTGGCAGGAGGAGGGAGGGCGGGGAAAAGAAAAGGAGGGAAAGAGGAGGTGGACTGGAAGAGGATGGAACGCGGCAGCGGAGAGGACGAAGAGGGAAGGGAGGAAAGGAAGAGGGAACGGAGAGAAAGATGAGGATACTAATACTGTTAACAAGATTATTTGGTCTAAGAATTTTCTTAAAATAGAATGTTGTATACACCGGAGGGTGGAAAGAAAAGGAGGGTGGGAGGAGGTAGGAAAAGGTAGGGAGGAGGAGGCAGGAAAGGGTAGGGAAGGAGGAGGAGAGGGGCAAGAAAGTGGAGGCCACAGAGAGGGGGAAGGAAGAGGAGGGAAAGCGGAGAGGGAAGAATGGGGAAGGTAAGGGAGGGGAGAGATAGATGAGGGAATAAAGGTCGATTAAGGAAAAGAGATGGGAAAATATGATCGAATGTGTGTATGTGTGTATGTATGTGTGTGTGTGTGTGTGTGTGTGTGTGTGTGTGTGTGTGTGTGTGTGTGTGTGTGTGTGTGTGTGTGTGTGTGTGTGTGTGTGTGTGTGTGTGTGTGTGTGTGTGTGTGTGTGTGTGTGTGTGTGTGTGAGTGCACGTTTAAATATAGGCCTACAGATACACATACGTTGCCATTATACATCTAACTAAAAGTTTGTTTACGAACCGCAAGGCACAGCATTTAATTTACAGTAAATGCGACCCTCCTAGCACTTGCGCAACCTACCGTCACCACTGCCGTTATATATTCCTGTAAATCAATCTTAGAGAAGTCTTGTGCCTCGAGAAAGTTTAAACTACATTCATGAAAAATGTTTTAGAAACAAAGAAACAAAATACGACTTACGGAGGATCCCAAAGACTGGAAAAGTATATACTTTCCTACAAATATTTCATCGATCAAACTAGTGCGAAAAAATAAAACAATTTTGTCAAAAAAACAATTTACCTTTTTAGCTGAAGTAGAAATTTCCTGGCGCTGGAACTATTATCACTGCACTTAGCACTACTTATATATATATGATAATTTTCTATATTATGTCCGCATAACCGATATCGACGATTTTGGTATCGTTGGATTCCTCTCACTCTATACAATGCAAATATGTAGGCTTTATTGCTCGGAAACCCCCCGTTAGCGGCAAACTTGGCCCCGATGTCGCAGCGGCGGACTTAATACATAAAATTACCCTAATAATATAACCCCACAGTGTAAATAATCATGGTTAATCACATGACTTTCCATTGCAGGGGGCTGCGCCCCATGCGATCCCCCCTATGGGGGGGGGGCTGCCGCCCCCCAACCCCCGCCGAGGAAACAAAACCTCCACCACGTATTCACGGCAGAATAGAGCGCACACGAACTAGATGCGGAGCCGATAACCTACAATAACCTAGGATTTTGAAGGTACTAACCTAATTGATAGATGCCGCTAATTGTGGGGAGGGTGCTCCCTTGCCGCAGAAGGTGAAGGAGGCAGGGTGCGTCCGGCAGGAGGTCCTAGGCCGGAGGATACAGCTACGCTGCAGCACACAGGAAGTGGTGCAACCTCACATTTAGGGCCTGGTAGTGCATGATGAACATGCACCGAGCCAGGTACCCTACGAAGTGCTTCTTCCTGCGGCCACAGACATCTCTAACATTTCTTCCTGGCTGGTCGACATTTCGCGCAGAAAACCGTCTCCGAGTACGAGCACCCTCCACACTCGGCCATCGCGGCGGCTATGGCGAACTACTGAACGCGACGGTTATTTCGGTTAGGAATACGGATGTCGTTATTCCAGAGGACGGGAAACTCGACCTTGAGGCCATCGGTGTAACATCGAAAGAGGCGCAAAACCCTCCGACATCGACGATGATTGTGTAACGCTCTAGCCTGCCGGGAATACGTGGTGGAGGTTTTGTTTCCTCGGCGGGGGTTGGGGGGCGGTAGCCCCTCCCAGGGGGGGGGGTCGCGTCATGTGAATAACCATGGTTAGTTTCACTGTGCGTTATATTAATAGTGTTATTTAACCCTGCATTTTCCCTGGAACCTTCCATGCCTTCCCTTGCTATTGGGACCAAGTTTGCCGCTAACGGCGGGATTCCGAGAAATAAAACCTACATATTTGCATTGTATAGAGTGAGAGGAATCCAACGATACCAAAATCGTCGACATCGGTTATGTGGACGTAATATAGAAAATTACTATATATATATATATATATATATATATATATATATATATATATATATATATATATATATATATATATATATGTACACCGGCACTTACCACGCTTAAAGGGATTGTGTAGGACAAAATAACACTCACATACACGAATACACGCTCTCACTTTCCCCCCAAATTAATGTTTTTTGACGTCGTCTGCATGTTTACGTCGCCGCGCCCGGCCTTGGCTTTCCCACGCCTGACAAATATTTTCCGTTCTTTATTGTGAATAAACCTCTTCGGGTTTTCGTATACAGTGTAAAAGATATTTGAGCGCCTTGGTTTCTTTTACAATAGTGCAAACACCTGTATGTGTCGATCAAAACGAATTATTGTAATTTTGTCCTGCAGAGAAACAGTTCGCTTCTCACACTGCACTTTGCCATCAAAGACTAAGCGGTCGCTTATACTTCGGATCCAAGTCGAAAACCATGCGTTCTCTGGTTACATAATCTGAAAACAGTATATATCAAGAAATGTTTATTGGAATCCGAGATGCAGGAACATGCGAATAATTGTTCTGAGCAGTGTCCTGTTGGGTTTGTTTGCAATTAATTTGGAACTTCATCCCAACCGCGGGAAATTCAAACAATGGTGAACCTCATGCAATCTTGCCTCGGATATCCATTCTGGGAGAGGAATCCGTGTTTGGGCAAAGTTGCTGCTGTCCCTTTTATTATTGTACACAAATACAGCAGAACGCCCTTTCTCGCCCCTCTTTGTGGGTATATAAGTGAATGATATTTAAAGACTTTTTAAAGCCAATGTTTTCTGTATCCCTTTGAAAGGGGTGCAACACTAGAAAAATTTCCGTGGTTCTTTCACGTTTTCGTGTTTTTTTCTCGCTACCGCTTGTATTTTGGGTGAATGCGATAAATTCCAGTCAAACGATAAATATCGTTTTCGCTGGCAAGTTTTCGTGTTTTTTTTTCGTTCAAATGATGAGCTATAATAGATAATCGTTATAGTAATGTAGAAAAAAAAGTATTTATAATATAAAACGATTTAAAAAGACAGTCTAATTTGTAAATAATATCTTAAAATTGGCAAAATTATCTCTTGTATTTAATATAAACAGATACAAGATTGTAACTAGCTGCTCGCCTGTTTGTGTACATTTGTCCCCGTCAGCTGACAAGATGAGAGTAGCGAGAATACGCCCTTAATTAGCCTTATACATTCGTTGTTTCGCATTAAATCGTCGCCACATAGCCAGAATAACGTCCATCATCGCCAGAGCCTGTGCGGGGGTTGAACCCATCTTTCTGCGTTTAGAATTTTGGTCGGACTGTTTCCGTGGTTCTCATCGCTAGTGTGACTGCGCGAGCCAAAATGACCACGATTTCCGTGGTGCCAGCGGAAAAGCAATGCGGAAAAAGTGCTAGTGTGACATGGCCTTAAAGGTTCAACAAAAGCGCGAGGTTCAATGTGAGCTTTTCTTCGAAGTAACAACGGGAAGAAAATCTATCTCAAAAGGGAAAGAAATCTCACAGTGGATGAAGAGGCGGCAGGGACGATAGATTTCGAGAGAGCCCTTGGAAGACGACGACAACCGCGCTCGAGGACGGCCTCTGTGAAGGGAAACCAGGGTGAGTAAACGAGCCTTGATTGTCGTCCCACCTCTTTGTTTTCTGCAAAGATAAATTTATAATGATTCCTGAGGGTGATGCTTTATACATTAAAAATAAAATTTAATCATTGCCTTTGTAAATCGCCGTTCGCTGCATTATTGAATGGCCTTCGACAGCCTTAAACACAATAAACTCATTAAAATGACAGAAAAACCAACCCGGGTAAAAGTATCACTAACTTTTTACGTAAACTTTGGTGGAAACTTGCTCGGTCTTGAAAAATATCTGATTGGCTCAGTGATAATAGGCATGAGACAATATAAAATTACAAAATATTCATTAGGTGCTGACGGCGAGGAACAGAAAATGCCAGAAGGAAATAAAAAAAATATTAAATATCCGCCATGGGTTTGATCCTTCGGGCAAATGAACTAGACGAAAATTCTCTGATGAATAAACGTGAAAGTGGGGTTCCAACGATAAGAAGAATTACGAAAACGAAAAACAAACGAAATATAGAAGGATAAAAGCCCTATTCAAACAATCATTATTTTAGGGAAAAAATATTCTGTTGAAACTGTGACACATAACTAGCGATGGACAAACGAATGGGGCTGCGGATCAGCGGAAGGGAAAGGACAAGGCCAAAACCGCTATCCACATCCACTCTCACATTTGCATGCACATGTGCGTATGTGTGTCTATATTCATCTCTCTCTCTCTCTCTCTCTCTCTCTCTCTCTCTCTCTCTCTCTATATATATATATATATATATATATATATATATATATATACATATATATATGTATTCACACATACATATATGCACATATACACACGC
>NC_091571.1:467470-472470 GCF_042767895.1 Penaeus vannamei
AAGGGCCGGAAGTAGCCCGCGGGCCGTAGTTTGCCCAGGTCTGGCCCAGTGGCATTGCGCTAACTACTCCGGTGTGTTTAGTGTCCAAGCCCAAGGGCCTCCCATGTCGGCGTCGGAATAAACGTTCCTGTTCAGCTGAACAGAATATCCTCACTCGGATCGGTCGATTGTATTCCTCCTTCTTCCTTCCGATGAATGAAGGAAGCTGCCAGGGCGCGGCGCTGCCTCTCCGACGCCTCCGCCTATTAGGGTCCGAACCCCCATCATTACCTGGGGCGAACGCGCCGGCCGGGGGGAGCAAGGCGCCGAAGATCCAGGTAAGTGAGGGAGGAAATAGCACGTTAGTGAATAAAAGGAAAGCACGTGGATTGAGTATAGAAAAGGCACGTGAAGTGAGCGGAGAGAAGGCACGCAAGGAGAGAGAAGTGAGTAAGGAAAAGGGTCATTAGCGAGTGAGGAGTGAGTCAGGGAATGTGGCACACGAGAAAGGAGAGTAATGAGTGAGAGGCAATTAGTGACCAAAAAAGGGACACTAGTGAGGGAGAGGAAAGTAGTGAATAAATTAAAGTGACATGAGTGAGTGAGGAGAAGAGACGCGAGCGAGTTGCGAGTAGAATGAAAATGGGAAGGATATACAGACATGCTCCCAGACACGAGTAAGTGAGAAGCCACGTGAAAGAATGAGTAGCAGAGACATGTGGAGCGAGTAAGGACGCGAGTGAGCGAGTAAAAGACACGAGTGAACCGGAACAAACACGCGAGTGAGCCTCGGGGCAGAGCTAGTGAGCGGAGTGATATGAGACTCAATTATGAACGAAAATCTACGAGGGAATAAGTTATCTGCGGGTCGTCCAGGTAGAAGGGAAGGGGTTGACAAGGAGAGGAGGAGGAGGAGAAAGAGAGAATGCAGAAAGAAGAAGAAGAGGAGGAGGAGGAGGGGGGGAAGAAGAAAGAGGAGGAGGACGAGGAGAAGAAGAAGAGGAGGAAGAGGATGAGAAAGAAGACGAGGAGGAGGAGGACGAAGAAGAAAATGAGGAGGAGAAGGAAAATGGAGGAAGAGGAGGAGGAGGACGAAGAAGAAAAGGAGGAGGAGAAGAAGAAGGAAAATGGAGGAGGGGGAGGAGGAAGAAGGAAGAGGGGGAGGAGGAGTTCAATATTACTTCCAGCAGCGACCGGGACGAAAGGTATGCGAGGACATGGGAAAGAAAGAGATGAGGAAGAGGGGAGGGAAGGAAGAGGAAATGACACGCGGGACAAAGAAGGAGAGACTGGAAAAGAAGATGAAAAGCGAGAGAAGGGGAATTAGAACAGAAAGAGGAGGAAAGAAGGATGATGAAGAGGGTGAAAGAGAAAGAGAAAGAAAAAGGAGAAAAGGAAACAAAGATAGATAGATATCGATAAAGGGAGAGAGAGAGAGAGAGAAAGAGAGAGAGAGAGAAAGAGAAAGGGAAATAATAATAATAAGAGAGAGAAAGAGAAAGGGAAATAATAATAAGAAGAGAGAGAATGAAATAAATGAAGAAACAAAGCGATAAACAGACGGGTGAATCTAGAAAAGATGCATGATAATGCATGGTTTCACAATGCGAGCTGCATATGATTTCGATGTTATCTCTTGGATTTACATACAATTGGGATAAGGATCTGACAGCCACATGGATCTTGCACCGCGGGAGCGCTCATTGTCATTCAGGCTTTTTCTGCAAGGGCGAGACAGACAGACTGATAAATAGATGGATAGCGAGAGAGAGGGAGGGAGAGAGAGAGAGAGAAAGAAAGAAGAGGAGGAAGAAGAAGAAAAGAGATAGAGAGAGAGGAAAAAAGGGCAGAACGAAAGCGAAAGAGAAATGAGGAACCAGAAGAGTAAACAGAAGAGAGGGAAGGGGGATCGAAAATTGACCCCCCTCCCCTCCCCCTCCCGCGTCCCCAGCAGCAACGTCCGTTGCTTGGCGAGCCGGTCAAGGGAAGAGCTTAATGATCTGGTAGAACAATTAGGGCCGAAGTGAGGCTTCCCCGAAATTCATTAATTGCGTTTGGATTCCAATGGTCATTAGGGAACTTTCGCTGTTCAAAACTCACAATTTTGTTGATTGTTGACGATAAAGTTTAAATAAATGGTCTTATTGAAGAGTCCGTGTTGACACAGTCGGTCGCTTTATTTCATTTATGTTGGTTCCGGTAATATCTGTTTTTGCATCTACTTGAGAGAGAGAGAGAGAGAGAGAGAGAGAGAGAGAGAGAGAGAGAGAGAGAGAGAGAGAGAGAGAGAGAGAGAGAGAGAGAGAGAGAGAGAGAGAGAGAATAAGAGAAAGAGCATGAATGAGAGAGAGAGAGAGAGAGAATAAGAGAAAGAGAAAGAATGAGAGAGAGAGAGAGAGAAAATAAGAGAAAGAGAAAGAATGAGAGAGAGAGAGAGAGAGAGAGAATAAGAGAAAGAGAAAGAATGAGAGAGAGAGAGGGATTATATATCGCAAAAGTGCATATGTGTTATTCACGCGTTAAAGTGTTCCCCACAAAGGCAACCAGCATATCCTCAAATGATTCGATAAACATTACAGCATTTAAATGGCGGCGCCCTTTTATCGAGGCCAAATCGCCGTCGATTTATTAACTGCACGAAGGTCTCGCCAAGCACCAGTTCAGCAATTCCGTGACGAGCAGCGCCGCCGCAGCTCTTCCGGAGACCTCGCTGCAATAACGCCCGATTGTCATATTGGACATTTATCACGTTTATTGGGCTTCGCAGATAGAAAGTCATTGATCGGAAAGTAAATATTGTCTATGCGAGACTTACAGTTCGAGTTCAGAGCTCTTTTTAAAAAACTAATGCGCCAAAGGTTTCTGTGGGAATATTAATCTTTCAATATAGATGGCTTATTCATCTGAAACCTTTATTGCCCTCAAAGCACATGCATTTATCACCAAATGTATCTGGATGATTAAAGTATAGATGACAATATTTACTGTCATATTCATTCTGAAGATGAAACAGTTATTAGAATCAAAGTAAAGATACATTAGTCTCTGTTCTGTTTCATGGCAAGTTCCAGGAACATTTCGTAAGTAGTTACATATATGTATTTGGACGACAAATGCAACTTTATTAACCAAATTATTTTAATGCTCTGTACCTTAACATTTGGGTGGCACACACACACACACACACAAACACATATATATATGTATTTCTGTACTGTACCTATGTATGTGCGTGTTCGTGTCTACTGACTATATACATATAAATATATACATATATACATATATGTGTTTGTGTGCATGTGTATACACACGCACACACACACACACACACACACACACACACACACACACACACACACACACACACACACACACACACACACACACACACACACACACATACACACACACACATACACACACACACACAGATACACATACTCTAATATGTACGTATATATATATATATATATATATATATATATATATATATATATATATATATATATATATATATGTGTGTGTGTGTGTGTGTGTGTGTGTGTGTGTGTGTGTGTGTGTGTGTGTGTGTGTGTGTGTGTGTGTGTGTGTGCGTGTGTATTTATATACATATATATATGTATATATATATATATATATATATATCTATATATATATATATATATATATATATATATATATATATATATATATATATATATATATATATATATATATATATATATATATATATATATATATATATATGCGCATGTGTATGTGTGTTTACGGCTGGCAGAGATTAGAGTATCTGACCCACCAGGAATGTTTCTCCCTTAGTTTCCTCATCATTAGTTATGCAGTTTCCGTCATGAATAAAAGTCTCCGGCATTATCTTCAGGTAAATGATGACTCATCGTGCAGTCCTGAGCAGGCTGATCAGCGGTCTGACCTTTCTCATCTGCTGGAATATCCTCCCTCGGACATAAATCAATGTTACAATTTTGCTGTGTCAGTTCTCTATTACTATTGCTGTTTTTAAAGTATAATTTTCAGAGCATGATTGTTTCAAGGCAACTGCCTGATATGAGTCGCCCCGCCCTCTATAACTGGTGTCTTTGCCGTCAGATTCTCATGGAGTTCTTCGCCATCAGCCTTTCCTTTAACTCTTAAGCCAGCTTAACAAACGGCAAAGCCAAGAATACACGGAAATCGAGCTGACGCGCAGTTGTCCCTCGCCAGCGCTCCCTCCTCCCTCTCCCTCTCGCCTCCTTCCCTCTTCCCTTTGCCTCTCCGGGACCGGCGTGGATGAAGCTCCCCCTCGCACGTCCGTCAGGAGAACCTAATTACAACTGGTAAAAATAACTAGGCAAGTTTATGTACAGTGACTGAACACGGAATCGATAACTCTACACGGGGATCTGCGTTCCATCATTCAGAAAAGTTTAACCACCGTTTGAAATAAAATCGTCCCCTCAAATCCGTTCCATACAAAGCGAGGGTAAAAATCTGCCGAAATATTCACGGGTTTAAATGACGGTTCGGGGAGCTTAGTCCCTGTTCTGATGTCATGCTACCCAGCCAGTAGACCGGTAAGTACTGCGTTGCTAGATTCCGTGTTCAGACTCGATATGATTCAATTACGAGACTCTAATCTTACAATATTTACTGAACAACAGCGCTGAACTTTTCGTGTAACGATAGCGCTGTTCTTCCGCTATCCATTTAAACTCCAGATGCAATTTATGGGAATACGAACGCTGTAACCCTGACCTGTTATTAAAGGTAATCGAGCAGCGGTTAAGTACTCTGCGAGGAGGCGAGGGACTGCGCAGAGGGCGAAGCAAGGAACGCAGTAGATCTCGGTGTCCAAAGCCAAAACGTTATGAGCGGGAAGCACAGCGGAAGGAAATATAAGCAACACTAACCAGAAAACACAAGGACCACGTAGCTGGTCTTCACCCCGGGAGGAGGCAGCGCACGATCCTCCTTTCAGAGCAGTAACGCGTTTCTGAATAATTCATTTGGTCGCGCGGATAAAA
>NC_091571.1:482470-484970 GCF_042767895.1 Penaeus vannamei
TACCAGATGTTTCTATCAAAGCGCATTAAATCTGATTTCTTCCTTGGCAAAGTTCAAAGGATGTTCTCTGTCATTGGAACTTACGCTATTACTTTGTATATTAAAATCATTTGACACTTTCACAGCTACAAATTAATACTATTATAACTTTGGGTAATGTTTGATACTGATAGCATATTCCTTTACAATTCACATTTCATTGCTACCTTTCTTCCTTTTAAAAATGATATTAATTACATCTTATTGATCTAAATGTTTCAGTACAATACAAATCCTTAAGCAAGGGATCACTTAAGCATGCTAAATCATAGGTCCTCTCTTTATAGGACTAGATAAGCAATAATTGGTAAGGTAAAGTCCACCTTATATGTGTTTTACTCCGTATTAACTATCAAGGGTGTCATTTACAATGAACAAAAAAGTTGGAAACATGTTTTCTATTGATAAGTTGGGAATGAGTATATGATGAGTGCTATTTTATTTGTATGTTCCAAATGCTGAATAATATACATAACAATGCTGGTATCATCAGGTGTATATAAGTAAATAAATTGCCTCAATGAGCACCAAATTTTATTCAATTATTCATTCCTTCAACTGATATCATTGTTGTTCATGATCAATTATTTTTTTTCTGGCTGCACCTGCCTCTTTAACTTAATTATATTGCAAACTAAATACCAAGTGGTATCTGTCTTAAGATAAATATACGCTACAGACTGTTTTATGATGCATATTTCAGTCAAATGGGAATAATCTTATTCATAGGAAATAGTTCTTATATTTACTTGATATGTATAAACAAGCAGAGATATCAGTTATATATCTGCAAGTTTGATTCTTGAAGCTTAAAAATCTTCAATATCATAGACTGGATCACTGTCCAATGCATTCAATATTTTAACTTCATATACTATATAACAATATCTTCTTAAATAATAGTAACAAGATACAAGAAATTTTTCTTTAACCTTTTCCAATTTCATACAATATTGAGTTTTGTCATAATGACCACCCTTACTGTCTGGTCAAGTCCTGTGCACACACTCAGGCCCATCTTGTCTGGACTCCAATCAAAGCTGGTTATTGGCTGATCAGTTATAGTAGCATTCTGCAATGGTTTTGCTTCACCAGCTACACCAACTTCCGATCCATCGCTTAATTTCTTTGACTGAGCTGAAGGATAGGAGTACTTCCACAGCATCAAAGAGCCGTTACCACCAGTAGTGACAAATATCTCACGATCTTGGGGCAAGTGTCTTCCACACCATATAGTTGATTTGTGACCTTTATCCATCATGCCAGCAAAGCCCTTTTCTTCGTGGAATGTCCGAAGGTCATAAATGTGAAACTTTGACTCCAGTGTTGTGGCTAAAAGCTTGTTCATGTCAATATCTTTCCGGTCAAATTCCAGTGAGCAAACCCCATTCTTCACATTAGTTTCCCATTTCACTTCCATCGTTCTAAGATCAAACATTTTCACATCTCCATTATCAAAGCCAGCACAGAGAGCCCTTTCTTCCATTGAATGTGAATTTCCAAACGCAACACTCCAGCAGTCTCGCTTCTGCTCCCCTTCTTTTGGCTCAATGGTCACAACAGGACGGTCTCTCTGCCGAGGATCCCAAACTTTTACCAGGCCATCACGACTCCCAGTTGCAATCTCTGGGGCACCTGAGGAAGACATTCATATCAGTAAAGTATATCTTACAAAATTACACTTGCGAAAAAATCTGTTAAACTTGAACTCCTCATCACTTAAAGATATTCAGCAAGTGGTTTTGCAAAAGGAGTTGAATTTTGCAAGCAAGAACGATGGAGAAAGGGCATTGGAAAATGTAATACATGTTTATTTAACATGAAATACTAATCTAATCATAAATACTTTTTTTTTCATTTCTCAGAAGTTATCAGTTGCCTAACCTTAAGGTGTGATAGAATACTAATACTAACACTAATTTCCACATATCTAACCACTGTACTAAACTTTACATACCAGTGCAATTGCACTTCCCTTACTTTCTTATTAAAAATTGTACTATAAAGCATACAATCTAACTTTTACAATAAAGAAAGACATAGCCATAGTTTTAAAGTTGTATTTAATTGCAGGAATACAAAGTATTCTTTTAAACTAGATTCGATAAACTATAATTACTCCCATTCATATGCAACCCGCAAATTCTCTTAACACCTACAGTCTGAGCTGCATCCATTGAGCATTATAAAAAAAAAACGCTGTCAGTTGATTCAACTTCTTAGAACACTGGGTTGTTTCCCATATCTTATTCCATTATGAATGGGGCATAAAAGCGCTGACCTTCCCATCTATGTACCTCCTTCTAAATTCTTGGTCCTTCTCCTGCGTGTCTGGCTTTTCCTCCTACCCAATCCTCCTGCTATGCCCTGTCCAAAGCATCAGATGCCCCGCATCCCCTCTCCCCTCTCATTAGTTGGAAATTTTCGCGTTTCACTTTTCACTCTATTGAAAAATATGATG
>NC_091571.1:499970-507470 GCF_042767895.1 Penaeus vannamei
GCCTCGAAGCGGCTGACTCGCTGGCACAAAACCCGACTTCCTGTTCGTCACCAGCTTTGCCAGTCCCGGCCGCATCGCTTCCTGGTCTTCCCTCGCGGCACTGCAATGGCACTGCACGTTGGCGTGTGATTATCCCTCCTGCCATGACGAGGTTCCCCGCAACAGTGAGCGCCGGCACTCTGTCCTAACTACGTAAAGTGCATATTAACGGTCAACTTTGTAGGCGGCCACGGAGCGGGCGGGGGTCGAGCGCGCTTCGCCCCGCTCCTCTGCGTCTTGTTGAACAACACGCAACCAATTTTGTCTCCGAAGTGCGAAATGAGAATACTACGTGGCGTTCCAATTTACTCAAGATTTTAGTAATACTCACTTGTATAGAAATAACAGCACGTTTTCGGTCGAAACAGCACGGCATTGTTTTGGAGAACAAGACACCAGAACGCGCGACGCGCCATTTTTATCTGGGTTGACGCGCCGCAGATTCAAATTTCCTTTCTACAGAAAAATGGGTTTGATTGACTTTATCATTCGAGAGAAGTATCCTTAGACTGTCATTTATATATATATATATATATATATATATATATATATATATATATATATATATATATATATATATATATATATGAAAAAAAGCTCAGGTGAAGTGCTTGCCGACCTTCCGAGGTGTCTGAACGCTGTCCCGCATTTCTCCGCCAATTATGCGCAACAGAGAGACTAGGAAAATACTATGTTTAGGTCCCTGATCGTATGGTCTAATAAGGAAGGAACTGAAAGTCTTCTAAACGCCATGGAACCATAAATCTGTCAAACAAGACAACTACTGACCTTAACTCTTGACTGTGTTTCTCCTACGGGATTATGGCGCTGCGCGCACCGCACGGCGCAGGACGACTTTCCTTCGCACGAACACAGCTCTCCTACCGTCAGGTTAGTTGGTCTAATATGAGGGGTACATGATGCAAGGAGTCACCAAGCTTAGATAAGCGGCTAACTGTATGATATGTACTCAAAATTATAAACTTACGCAAACTACTATCACCAACAAGGGACATAAATAGTTAAACTGTCAAGGAAAATAATAACCGTTCTCTACAACACGCACAATAATGAAAATACTCTTTATGTGATCTTAATATTATGTAGGTCATAAATGTATCCTAAAATCACCATATTTTTTTTATATCTTCCGCAGAAATAATTTATCATACACAAGGTTTATTTATTATGCGTCGAACAGCGTCGACGGCGCAGTAGTGTTCTTTTTTTTTTTTTTTTTTTTTTACACCGATTTCAACCTATGGCAACAGTCTAGTTCTCCTCCACTTCACTCTGGCGTATGTCGTGCACGTCTGTCTGTGCGGACATATCTGCATGAAGGGGATTTGCAGGGGGGGGGGGGATGGGACGAGGTTCAAAGGGCAAGGAGCGGGAGGCTGCACCCAGAACGCTGCCGGTGTTGTGGAGGAAGCGGGGTTCAGGGATCTAGGGGCTGAGGCATCTATCTGTGCACACGCAGGGGCACACATTCACTTAAACATGCATACAAAGTTTCAGATATACAAAATCGTATATATGCAAGAACACACACACATACGCACACACACACACACACACACACACACACACACACACACACACACACACACACACACACACACATATATATATATATATATATATATATATATATATATATATATATATATATATATGTATATGTATATATGCACACACGCACATGCACACACACATGTACACACACAAATTTATAAATTTGTGCATATATGCAAGTGAATCCACATCTTCCCGTGCACGCTTTCCTTGCTTTCCTTCGTGGGCGCCGGGGAGTGCGAGGGGCCGTGGGCGGGCGGGGGCATGGGCGGCGGGTGAGAGTGAGTGAGTGAGATGAGACGAGGGGGGCTCAGATATCGTTATGCCTGAGAGTTTTTAAATAACGTGGGAAACACTGACATGGGGTTCGGGTCTAAACCGTACGGGATCAAAGTGCTTCGTCAGAGTACGACGCTTAAGTCTACGATGGAGTTAATGGTATTAAATAGATAAGAGGTCGACACAGATGGATGTAATATATCATAGTTATACATATAACATTGTGCAGATGCGTCTGATGCCGAGGATCAAACATTCTAGAGAAGCTACTTTATATGTTGAGAGGGACAGGCAGGAGGAAGAGGAAGAGGAGGAAGAAGGGGAGATCGAGGAAGAGGAAGAGGAAGAGTTGGAGGTGGAAGAGAAAGGGTGGGGGAGGAGAAGGGGGCAATTAGAAGGATTAGGTTTAGGATTAGGATTAGGATTAGGAGGGGGAGGAGGAAGAGGAGGAGGAGGGGGAAGAAGGGATCAGAGGAGCAGACGGAGTGGGTGGGAGGTTAAAAGCAGAATAAAGTCGGTAGGTACAGAAAACACGAAAATCAGACCAAAACACTTGTGACATAATGGTGATAAGTGAGGTACCGAATAGCAAACGGCGTGTGAAGAGAAGATGGAAGAGAAGAGGGATGATAAAAAAAAGAAAAAATGAAAGGAAGAGAAGGAAGGACGACGGGAATGAAGAGGGGGGGGGTGAAGGCTGGAGGAGGGAGGTGGGTGGGAGCTGGGTCTTTCCAGGATCTGAAAGAGAGGGAACACCGGGAAGGGGTGGGGTTGGTTGGTTGGGGGGGGGGGGGAGCGTTTCTGTTTGCCTTAAGCTTATGCAACGAAATATTCAGATTTATTGAATACATTACACATGCAGAAACTGGTTCCTAACTACAGGCTCATCATCGATCTAATGTTTTGTCAACATCTAGCACTAAGCCAGCGCGGGGCAGCGGAAGCTTCGCCTCTTATGCTCTGAACCAGTAACAAGTGGACAGCTATATATAGTATCTTATAAAATCTATATATATTTTTTTCACAGAAGTCTCCTAAAATCACCATCTTTGTACAGTCAACGAATACGCTAATTCACACACCGGATATAGACGCGTTATAAAAACACCCTAAGGCAATGAGAACAGTGTCGGGGATGACCGTGTGATGAGGCGGGGGGGGGGGGGGGTGCCCTGACATCGGCTGGGTCCCGGATGCCACGGGGAGGGGGAGGGGGGTGCCCTGACACCGGCTGGGTCCCGGATGCCACGGGGGAGGGGGAGGGGGGGGTGCCCTGACATCGGCTGGGTCCCGGATGCCACGGGGAGGGGGAGAGGGGGTGCCCTGACATCGGCTGGGTCCCGGATGCCACGGGGAGGGGGAGGGGGGGGTGCCCTGACATCGGCTGGGTCCCGCATGCCACCGGGAGGGGGAGGGGGATGCCCTGACATCGGCTGGGTCCCGGATGCCACGGGGAGGGGGAGGGGGGGTGCCCTGACATCGGCTGGGTCCCGGATGCCACGGGGAGGGCAGGAGGGCCCCGGGAGTGCCTCGGCGCCGGCGAGGGCCGCTCGGAGGACTCCTGGCGGGGCTGCTCGCGGGAGGGCGTCGACGCAGACGGGGTCCTTGGCTTCCTAGCGAGGAGACGCGGGCGCGGGAGTGGCTGGGCGCGTGGAGGGAGTGAGGAGGGCGAGAGGTGGAGTCACGAGGTGGGAGGCGCTACACCGAGTGGAGTGATGGAGTGTGGCGGTGGAGTGGCGCGAGAACTAGACTCTGGCGCATTACAAGTAAGCCGGCTTGCAGGTGCAGCATAACGCGCTCATGTTGCGGTACAGGGAGCGTCGCGTCCGCTTCTTGCTCCACAGGCTGAACATGTCCTCGCCCGTGAGGGCCAGGTTCCTGTTGGCGGCGTCCTCCTGCAACAGAAAGCGGCTCAGGCAAGGAAGGCATTTCAGGCACAGGGATGGGTCAACAGGAAACTTCCGGAAAAGACAATCAAAGATGGTGAACAAAGAATCAAGGCAGTTCTTAGAGTCTATCATGGGTGGCGACTAACGCCTAATGAACCTTGGAATATTGTACATTAATGATTCATGTAAAGAATGACTATTCGATCGCTTCGTAGGACGAGGAAGAACAGCATGAAAGGAACACGTGTTACTCGCTCCTTCCGACCCAAACCAGAGGCCCAGGGAAGGACAGGCGACTCGAGGGCCCCGCCGCCCGCCCTCCCCCCGCTCCCTCCCGATCCCTCCCCCGGGTGTCCTACCCCCTCCTGTGTGCATCGATTACTCAGCCTCAGGTTTCTTTCGCCTTATCACTCGCACATTTTCGGAGCTCGTCAGCAGCGCTAAACCCTTCCTGCCCCTACGTGCGCCTGTGATGTTATCCCGCGCCTCAGCCCTCCATTCACATCCCTTTGGTGGGGGCGCGTGTGTGAGGAGATCTCGAGACTCAAAGCCGAGGCAGCTCAGCCTCTTTAGACTCCGGAGCAGAAAGCAGAGCCGGGCGGGGACCCCCTCCCCCCCACCCCGGGCTCCCGTCCTAAGCCTTCATCACCTGCTAAGTCTGAGTAATCACCCTCGAGGGGGCTGACGCCGGCCCCGGGGGTGACCCCAGGTCCGCTGTTATTATGCTCGAATAATGTGCTCTGCCTCCCCCCCTCTCTCTCTCCCCCCTCCCTCTCCTATCTCTCCCTCAGTCCCCTTCTCTCTCTCTCTCTCTCTCTCTCTGTCCCTCTCTTCCCTCTCTCTCTCTCTCTCTCTCTCTCTCTCTCTCTCTCTCTCTCTCTCTCTCTCTCTCTCTCTCTCTCTCTCTCTCTCTCTCTCTATATATATATATATATATATATATATATATATATATATATATATATATATATATACATATATCCATATATATATATGTGTATGTATGTCTGCAAATAGAATAGGTCAAATACCTCCCGGCGGGGCGGTGTGAGTTGCACAATAGCAAAAACCGCCGTGTATTCAGGGATGTCAAGCGACGTCAAAGGAGGTCCAGGATTCCGGGCGACGTCTCCTCAGGTCGAGGGACATCACAAAAGATCTGGCTGCACCAAGGAAGTCGCTGGCGTCAAGGGACATTAAGCGGCGACAAAAATGTGATTTGACGGTCAGGAAGTGCGTCCCACATGGGAGCAAGGTCTATATAAGTACTAAAATAGACCTTGCATGGGAGGTCGAGTGAAGGCAAAGGAAGTCAGGCGACAGAGGTGGTCGTTCGTTGTCCTCTTCAAGGAGAGCAAAAAAGTCCTACAGTGTCAAAGGAGGAGCTACGGCGACAAGAGAGGTCGAGTGACAGCAGCGTCGAGCGGCGCTCCGGGAAGCGGAGTGACTTCTAGGGAAACCAAGCGACATCAAGGAGGATCCGGCGACGCCACGGCAGGTTGAGCAGCGTCTAAGGAGGTCAAGCAAGGTCAAGGGAGCTTCCTGAAGGTCAAAATAGGAACGAACTATCCGGAGGAGGCCAAAGGAGGTCGAGTGATGTCAAGGGGGTCAAATGGAATGAAACTACGCCATGGAAGATTAAGGGAAGTAGAAGAACATGGAGCGAGGTCAGGGACGTCCAGGAAGGCCGAACAACGTCAATGAGGAACGAATGACGTCAAAAAGACAGAGTGATGTCAAGGGATGTTAGGCGACGTCAGAGGATATCGACTGATGTCAAGGAATCTTAACAGAGGCCGTGTTACGTCAAGAGAAGTCAGGGAAGGCTGAGCGACATCGTGGGAGCAACGTCACGGGATGTCAGATGAGGCTGTCGGAAAAGGCTGAACGAAGGCAAGAGACTACGAGTGGAAGAAGTCGGTTAAAGAAGGCCAAGAAAGGTCGCGTTATGACGCGATCGAAAGACATCGAAAGAAGTCAATCGACATTTAGGACGCTGAGTAATGTCAAAGGAAGTCGATTCACATCACATGGGAAAGTAGAATGATGTCAAGGAAAGTCAGCTGGTGTCAGATGTCATCAGTGGAATCGCTCGACGGGGCACCGTCACTGCACATGACGTTGCGATATTTTTGTGCCTCCGCCGTGATCTCCCGGCCCACCCGCCCTCCCTCCAGGCGGAAATATGCATTTTTAAGCGAGGGAAATGAAGACTTGAAAACCAATCTTGCAGTTCATGGGATTCTCAAACACTGATTCGTTACCATGGTTATGCCTACCCTCCCCCCTTGCGCCTTCTACCCCCCCCCCATCACCCACATCTTTGTCTCTCTGAGTTACGGTTCCCTTGCCTCTCCTCCCTTCCCTTCTCTCTCTTCCCTTCCCTGTCCCCGTCTTCCTTTCTCCCTGTCCTGTCACTCCTCTCGTGTCTTTCCCTCTCATCTCCCTCTCCTGCCCCTCCCCCATCCTCCCATCACATTCCTTCCTTCCCTCCCCCTTCTCCCTCCCCTCTCCCCTCCCCCCTGCTTACCACTTGGGAGACATGACCAAATTGAGCCGATTTCATTAAGAACTTTTCCTGTGATGGCAACTTTTGTGGCGATGTTTTACAGCGGAGAAAATTGGGATCTAGGATCTCCATTTTTTTCTCTTTCTCTTTTTTTCTTTCCTTTTTTTTTCTCCTTCAGAACAGAGGAAACTGAGTAACGGATGGAAGAGCGTTGTGACGAAGGGAAAAGTGGGGGAGGAGGGCGGGGGAGGAGGGAGGAAGGGAACTGAAAAGAGAAGTCAAGAGAGGACAGCACGAGCGGGAAGGACCAGGAATTGGAGACGAGAGGTAAAGGAACAGACATGACAGGGAAGAAGAAAGGCAGACAGACCAACAGACAAACAACAAAAACGGACACTGAAAGGCAATGCAATAAGAACCGAACTGAAGAGAAGAGAGGAAAAGGGAGAGGGAAGAAGGAGGAGAGAAAGGAGGAGGAAGGGGAAGAGGAAGGGAGAAAAGAACTGGACTGGGAAGAGGAGAGTGAAAGGGAACGAGGGAGGAAAGAGAGGAGGACAAAGGGATGGGGAGAGAAGGTGAAAGAGCGAGGGAAGAGAGGAAGGGAAGGTGGAGTGAAAAAAGGAAGGAACGAGAGGATAGGGAAGAGGGAGGAGAGAGGGGAAAGGGGGAGAGGGTCGAGGAAGGGGGAGGGTAGTGTTGAATAGGAAGACGCCAAAGTTTGCTCGCCTGATAGCCTCTATTGAAACCTTGGCTTTAAGATCGTGTATAAAACCAGTGTATATAGATGACGCTATAAATATACAAATGCGAACAGGCTTGTGGCGGTCGATTTTGAAACTGAGATCACAAGAACTGACGAGAAGGATCAAAATGAAAAAGTAAGGAAATATTTACTCTATATGGGTATATGACCATAGATTTAAGTAAACAATCACACACGCACACACACACACACACGCACACACAAACACACACACACAGCTTCTACACAGAATCTCCATTTATCTTGATTAAGCATCTCATTCTTTTTAATTCAGATACTGAGATCCCTCCCGTGATTTTTACTTGTATCATCGATTCTACTTCTGTTTATCATTCGCTTGCATATTTCTGCGCTCTTGTCCTCTCAAGCGTGCGTGTCTTTATTTATTTTTTTCGTTAGCAAATCTTAAAGTCCTCTTTTTTCTCCCTCCCTCCCCCTCTCCTTAT
>NC_091571.1:509970-527470 GCF_042767895.1 Penaeus vannamei
AGAGAGAGACAGAGAAAGAAAGAAAGAGAGCGAGCGAGAGAGAAACGAAAGAGGAAAGAAAGAAATCAAAAACGACATAAAAAAAAAACAAAAAAACGAGAGAAAAACCTAGATAGAAAGAGAGAAAACAAAAGAGAGAAAACGAAAAATGGGGAGAGGAAAGGTCGAGCTAAGAAGATTATTTACATTCCCGGCGTCGGCTCCCCGCTCCTACCTGCTCGGAGGAATGTCGGCGTAATATTGCCTCCGAGGCTGAGCTTCCCCGGCGTCTGAGGGGGGGGGGGGGTGCTGGAGAAGGGGAGGGAGGGAGGGAAGGCGAAGGGCAAGGGAGGGACTGCGGGAAAAGGAGGGAAGGCCGGAGGGAGGCCCGTGGGAAACACTGTTGGGGAAGGAGGGAGGGGGGAGGGAGCGTAGGGGGTCCTTTCGGAGGACCTGATGGAGTAGAAGGGAGGGGGAGGGAGGGTGGGACAGGGCGGAGGGGGAGCGGAAAGAGAGCGGAATGAAGGGTTGAGACACGGAAAAAATCTAGGCGTAGGAGAAAGGTAAGCTGAGGAGAGTCTGAAGATGGGAAGGAAAGGGAGAAAGAGAGAGAGAGAGAGAGAGAGAGAGAGAGAGAGGGAGAGGGAGAGGGAGAGGGAGAGGGAGAGGGAGGGAGGGAGGGAGGGAGGGAGGGAGGGAGGGAGGGAGAGAGAGAGAGAGAGAGAGAGAGAGAGAGAGAGAGAGAGAGAGAGAGAGAGAGAGAGAAAGAGAGAGGGAGAGAGACAGGGAGAGGGAGAGAGAGAGAGAGGGAGGAGGGAGAGGAGGGAGAGAGAGGGAGTGGGAGAGGGAGAGGAGAGGAGAGAGGGAGAGGGAGAGGGAGAGGAGAGAGAGAGAGAGAGAGAGAGAGAGAGGGAGAGAGAGAGAGAGAGAGAGAGAGAGAGAGAGAGAGAGAGAGAGAGAGAGAGAGAGAGAGAGAGAGAGAGAGAGAGAGAGAGAGAGAGAGAGAGAGAGAGAGAGGCAGACAGACAGACAGAGAGAGGCAGAGAGTGACAGAGAGAGAGAGAGAGAGAGAGAGAGAGACAGAGAGTGACACAGAGAGGAAGATAAAGGGGAAGATAAGGAGGGAAGCGTAGCGAGAGCGGGAAGTGGCAAGGCCGAGGAGAGGAGCGCCGCCGGCCTTTGAAGTGCGCGCGAGAGGCTCTCTAAGATTCCTCAGAAGGGCAGGTGGGGTGGGGGTGTATGTGTGTGGGGGGGGGGGGTGGAGAGCAGAAGTATAGTGTACTGGGATTTGCTTCCTTCGCGGGCGCTTTGAGTCGAGCCCCGACTGCGATGCGAGTGTGAAGGAAATTTGGGAATGAGTTACGGCCGCAAAAAACAGCAGCAGCAGCAACAAAAACAACGTCTTCAAAACAAAATGTAAAAATAGGCCTCACAGAGCTAAGAATCCCCTAGCCCCAAATATGAATACATATACAGAAAAATGATTAAGTTGATAAATGATAAAAAAAATCATAAAAGCAAAAGAATAAGACTAAGACAGGAATATGAAGCCGCAAACGACCTGTTAAAGCCATTTATAGAACAGCGAAAAGATTTTGATGAAAACGACAATACTGATAATGATAATGGTAATTGCAAAAATAATGATAATAATGATAATCATAAAAAATGATAATAAAACCGTGGCTATATTAGGAATTGAAATGATAAAGACGATAAATAACGATAAACAATAATGGCATTCATCGAGACAGACATGAAACTCACAAAGCAGAGAGAAGGCCCTGGCGCCGGGGCAGCGAACCCGAGAGGGCGAGAGGGCAGCGAACCCGAGAGGGCGAGAGGGCCGGTCAGCGAACCCGAGAGGGCGAGAGGGCAGCGAACCCGAGAGGGCGAGAGGGCCGGTCAGCGAACCCGAGAGGGCGAGAGGGCAGCGAACCCGAGAGGGCGAGAGGGCAGCGAACCCGAGAGGGCGAGAGGGCAGCGTACCCGAGAGGGCGAGAGGGCAGCGAACCCGAGAGGGCGAGAGGGCAGCGAACCCGAGAGGGCGAGAGGGCAGCGAACCCGAGAGGGCGAGAGGGCAGCGAACCGGAGAGGGCGAAAGGGCAGCGAACCCGAGAGGGCGAGAGGGCCGAGGCAGCGAACCCGAGAGGGCGAGAGGGCAGCGAACCCGAGAGGGCGAGAGGGCCGAGGCAGCGAACCCGAGAGGGCGAGAGGACCGGGGCAGCGAACCCGAGAGGGCGAGAGGGCCGGGGCAGCGAACCCGAGAGGGCGAGAGGGCAGCGAACCCGAGAGGGCGAGAGGGCAGCGAACCCGAGAGGGCGAGAGGGCCGAGGCAGCGAACCCGAGAGGGCGAGAGGACCGGGGCAGCGAACCCGAGAGGGCGAGAGGGCCGGGGCAGCGAACCCGAGAGGGCGAGAGGGCAGCGAACCCGAGAGGGCGAGAGGGCAGCGAACCCGAGAGGGCGAGAGGGCAGCGAACCCGAGAGGGCGAGAGGGCCGAGGCAGCGAACCCGAGAGGGCGAGAGGACCGGGGCAGCGAACCCGAGAGGGCGAGAGGGCCGGGGCAGCGAACCCGAGAGGGCGAGAGGGCAGCGAACCCGAGAGGGCGAGAGGGCAGCGAACCCGAGAGGGCGAGAGGACCGGGGCAGCGAACCCGAGAGGGCGAGAGGACCGGGGCAGCGAACCCGAGAGGGCGAGAGGACCGGGGCAGCGAACCCGAGAGGGCGAGAGGACCGGGGCAGCGAACCTGAGAGGGCGAGAGGGCCGGGGCAGCGAACCCGAAAGGGCGAGAGGACCGGGGCAGCGAACCCGAGAGGGCGAGAGGACCGGGGCAGCGAACCCGAGAGGGCGAGAGGGCAGCGAACCCGAAAGGGCGAGAGGACCGGGGCAGCGAACCCGAGAGGGCGAGAGGGCAGCGAACCCGAGAGGGCGAGAGGACCGGGGCAGCGAACCCGAGAGGGCGAGAGGGCAGCGAACCCGAGAGGGCGAGAGGACCGGGGCAGCGAACCCGAGAGGGCGAGAGGACCGGGGCAGCGAACCTGAGAGGGCGAGAGGGCCGGGGCAGCGAACCCGAAAGGGCGAGAGGACCGGGGCAGCGAACCCGAGAGGGCGAGAGGACCGGGAGGCAGCCTTGAACCCGGGAGGAGGGCGAGAGAGCCGAGGGCAGCGAACCCGAGAGGGCGAGAGGGCCGGGGCAGCGAACCCGAGAGGGCGAGAGGGCCGGGGCAGCGAACCCGAGAGGGCGAGAGGGCCGGGGCAGCGAACCCGAGAGGGCGAGAGGGCCGGGGCAGCGAACCCGAGAGGGCGAGAGGGCCGGGGCAGCGAACCCGAGAGGGCGAGAGGGCAGCGAACCCGAGAGGGCGAGAGGACCGGGGCAGCGAACCCGAGAGGGCGAGAGGACCGGGGCAGCGAACCTGAGAGGGCGAGAGGGCCGGGGCAGCGAACCCGAGAGGGCGAGAGGACCGGGGCAGCGAACCCGAGAGGGCGAGAGGGCAGCGAACCCGAGAGGGCGAGAGGGCCGAGGCAGTGAACCCGAGAGGGCGAGAGGGCATCGAACCCGAGAGGGCGAGAGGGCAGTGAACCCGAGAGGGCGGGAGGGCCGAGGCAGCGAACCCGAGAGGGCGAGGGAAGGAGGCGACACACAGCCCGGCCGGCGGATGGGCAGCGCTGGCGGCCGCCCGTCATGCACGGCAGCCGTTCCCGTGCATGGTTCTCCTTTCATGCAATGGGGATTCACTCTCGAAATTAAAAAGACTAAGCGGAGAGAGAGAGAGAATTCACGTGGAAATATGTAGGTGTTTGTGTCTTTTTTTTCTCTCTCTCTCGTGTTTTCCTCTTTTTTGTTTTTATTTGATTTCCAGGTCTTGTTGCGTTTATTCTTCTCGGGAATACGTTTGGGCGAGAAGGAACGAAATCCAATTAGCAAAATTCATTGCGATCATTTTGCCACCAATTGACAGGTATTCCGGATTCATACAATAAGCAACAACATCAACACGCCATTGCTAATCCATTTTTTATTTATCATCTTTTCGCTCGCAATTTTTTTATTTTTTTATTTCATTTTAGATACAACCTGTGGCGCATGTAGATTGCTCGTCTGGAAAATGAATGCGAGGACGTGGACGCCAATGCCCGGCAGAGGCTGAATGCAGCATGTGAAAAAATGCAGCATTAACAGCACAAAAAAGAAAAGAAAAAAGAAGTGAATGATTTGCATTATTGCCGGTGTTCAGCGTTCTGAGAAGAAGAAGAAGGAGAAGAGGAGGAAGAGATAGATAGATAAACATATAGATAGATTAACAGACAGACAGTCAGAAAATACAAAGAGAGAGAGTAAAGAGAGAGAGAGAGAGAGAGAGAGAGAGAGAGAGAGAGAGAGAGAGAGAGAGAGAGAGAGAGAGAGAGAGAGAGAGAGAGAGAGGAGAGAGAGGGAGATGAGAGAGAGAGAGGAGAGATGGAGATGGAGATGGAGATGAGAGAGAGAGAGAGAGAGAGAGAGAGAGAGAGAGAGAGGAGAGAGAGAGAGAGAGGAGAGAGAGAGAGAGAGAGAGAGAGTGAGAGAGAGAGAGAAGGAGGGAGAAAGAGAATGGGGGAGGAATGATGGAGGGAGAGAGATGTATCGTAATTTGATAGACAAACAGAGACAGAAAGAGAAAGAAAGAGAGGGGGAGAGATAGATAGGTAGATAGACAGAGAAATATATAGAGATAGATACATAGATAGACAGACAGATAGATAGATTGAGAGAGAGCAAAAAGAGGGATAAACCAGGGGGAAAGGGAGAGAGCAAAAATGAACCTGGAGCGAGACACAAGGAAACAAAGCCTCAGGAAGCGAGCGAGCCGGGGGGGCGGGGGGGGGGGGGGCTGAGCGATGAGTCCTCGCAGCGCAGTGCCCCCTCCCCCTCCCCCCTCCCCCCTCCCCTCCGGCACCAGGCAGTCTGCGAGGGCGCCCTCGGCTCCTCCTCCTCCTCCTCCTCCTTCGCGAGCGAGAAAGGTAAACAGAAGCCTCTCACGCCATGTTTACTTTACGGAGGACTTCTTTGCCCTCCCGAGCAGCGGAGGGGGGAGAGGGGGAGTCCTGGGATAGGGGAGGGAAGGAAGCCTCAGGGGTAGGGGAGGGAGTTAGGGGAACCTCTGGAACAGAGGAGGGATTGCGGGTGGGATAGGAAGGGATAGCGGGGAGGGTTAAGAAGGGATAGCGGGGAGGGTCGCTCGGACGGGGGAGAGAGAAGGTCGAGGGAGCCAAAGGTCAGGTCCCACCAGCACGAGGTTCCTGTAGGGGTTTCAGCGACGGGCCTCCTGCGCCGGGGTACAAGGGCGGTCGACGAGGGTAAGGACGTAGCGCTAAGGATTACTGTTGGCGGATGAAGCGCTGGGTGAGGTGCTCGACGCGTGGAGAGTGGACTGGACGAGGAAGGAAAAGGTCAGGGGCAAGTAGGAAGCAGACAATCAGCGGAGGAGGAAATGGCATCGACGGGTCAACCACTTCCAGTCAGGACCTTCGGTGAATGTTCTCGAAAACAACGAAACGGAAAGAGGAAAATACGGGAAAGACAGAAGAGAGGTGACAGAGGGAACAATAGCGACGAAAGCACATCCTATGAATGAGGTTGGGGGAGGAGGAGGGGGGTGGGGATGGGGGTCCAGAGCCTGAAGGATCTCCCCAGCGACCCCGCCCATCTGCCTCGCCCTCGTTTGTTTATCATTAAGGCTTGAATACCTCCGCGGCTGCCACATTTTACCGGCCTTCCTCCCCTTCTCCCCTCTCCTTCCCTCCCATCCACTTCTTCCTCCCCTTCTCCCCTCTCCTTCCCTCCCATCCACATCTTCCTCCCCTTCTCCCCTCTCCTTCCCTCCCATCCACATCTTCCTCCCCTTCTCCCCTCTCCTTCCTCCTCCCATCCACATCTTCCTCCCCTTTCTCCCCTCTCCTTCCCTCCCATCCACATCTTCCTCCCCTTCTCCCCTCTCCTTCCCTCTCCCATCCACATCTTCCTCCCCTTCTCCCCTCTCCTTCCCTCCCATCCACATCTTCCTCCCCTTCTCCCCTCTCCTTCCCTCCCATCCACATCTTCCTCCCCTCTTCTCCCTCTCTCCTTCCCTCCCATCTCCACATCTTCCTCCCCTTCTCCCCTCTCCTCCTCCCTCCCATCCACATCTTCCTCCCCTTCTCCCCTCTCCTTCTATCCTCCCATCCACATCTTCCTCCCCTTCGCTTCCCCTCTCGCCTTCTCCTCCCATCCACATCTTTCTCTCCTCCCCTTCCTCCTCCTTCCTTCTATCCTACACTTCTCCTTTTCTACCCTCCCCCCTCGCTGCATAGCCTCTCACTTCCCCTTTACCCCCCTTCCCCTCCCTCCTCCCCCGTACCCCTTCTCACCCATGCTTTTCTACCGTTCCCCTTTCCTTCCTTCCCACCTCCTTTCCTCTCTCCCCCTTCCCTCCCACTCACACCTTCCTCACCTCTTCATACAATCTGCAACTAAATCCCCTGTTTCTGTACTTCCCTACGCCTTCCATTCCCTCCTACTTCGTATCCATCTCTCCCTTCTCCTTCCTTAATTCCCCCCCCCCCTTTAACCCTCTTCCTACCCACACCTATCTCCCCTGTCTCCCTCCTCTCTTCCTCCCTCTTCCCTTTACCTTCTTACTCTTCCTTTGCCTTCCTCTCTTCCACCTTCTTCTTGGTTTCTGGCTCATCTATTTCTCTGCTCCATTTTGCTTCTCTTGGTTTATTCCGCATTTTACACCTCGATTTTTGTCTTTGTATTTTTGTTTCTTATTTGTCTCTCTTCATTAGCCAGATTCTCTCCCCTTCGCCTTTCTCTTTCGTTTCGTAATCCAGCCATTTTTCCTTCTCTCTGGCTCCTTGCACTACTTATTGTTCTTCTCTCTACCCTTGCATCCAGTCCCTTCTTCCTCTTTTCTTTTCTTGCGCATTGCACTTCCTTCTCGTCTCATGCTATTTTTGTTTTCTTTCTTCTCCTCGCCAGCGGTCTTCATCTCTACTCCTTCCTTTTTGATTCCTTTCTTCTCGTCCTTTTTTGGTTTGTTAGAGCTGTTTGTATCTCTCTCTGTCTCTGTCTTCTCATTTTCTCGATCTTCTTCACCCACATTCTCCTCTCGCATTTTGTTCTACTCCTCCTCTTCTCCCACCTCCTTGCCCCATCCTTCTTCCCCTGTTCCTTGTTCCTCCCCTTCTTCCCCTGTTCCTTGTTCCTCCCCTTCTTCCCCTGTTCCTTGTTCCTCCCCTTCTTCCCCTGTTCCTTGTTCCTCCCCTTCTTCCCCTGTTCCTTGTTCCTCCCCTTCTTCCCCTGTTCCTTGTTCCTCCCCTTCTTCCCATGTTCCTTGTTCCTCCCCTTCTTCCTCGTTCCCTCGCTCACCCTCCTCCGCTGTACTTCCCTTGTGCGGTCTCTCCCGGGGGGCCATCAGCGTCACTTAGCTCAGCCTCCGTGTTTGCTCTCCGTCGCCGCCTCCCGCGCGCTCTCGCTCCTTCTCGTCTCCTCACAAACACGGCGGCAGGCGAATGAATTAAGAAAGAGGGAGAGAAGGTGGGGAATTGTGGTCTTTTGTTCCTTTTTCGGTTTTGTTGGAGCTGACTCTCTGGCTCGGTCTCTGTCTCTCTCTGTATCTCTGTATCTCGCTCTCTCTCTCTCTCTCTCTCTCTCTCTCTCTCTCTCTCTCTCTCTCTCTCTCTCTCTCTCTCTCTCTCTCTCTCTCTCTCTCTCTCTCTCTCTCTCTCTAAATATTTTCTATAATTTCTTTTGTTTTGTTTTCTCCCGCGCGCTATTGGACAACATAGAGCATCTCTCCAACCTTATCTGAAAACAATCTTCTGAAATTTCCGATCCTCTTTTTCATTACAGATTCCTAACCGAATGAGAATCGTTTTCGCAAATGAACAGAACAAATCAAGGAGAATCAAACACAACATCATGATACGACTCCGGAAGCCCTGGAGGCCTCGGGACAAAATAAAAAAGAAAATCGTATGAACAGGAAAAGGGAAAAGAGCGATCAAACAGAATAAGGTAAGGAGAGAAAGAAAGAAAAAAAAGAAGAAAGTATGTAAAAAACGAATGAAAAAGGGAAATGAGAAAGAGAGTGCTGGAAAGGTAAGATGGAAAAAAGACACAGAGGAATAGAGAATGACTGAAGAAGAAAAAATGAGAAGGCAAGGAAAAAAAAGTAAACGAGAAAAGTAGAGTAAAATAAAGAGGTCTCAAAGAAGAAGGCGAAAGGAAACCAACGGAAAAAGGAAAGAAAGAAAATCGAAACAGACAGAAATAACCAAACAAAAACAAGTAGACAGAAACCAAGAGAGAAAATGGAAGCCACGAAATCCAGAGAGAACAACGCCAGCAATAACAGCAGAACAAGAGAGAAAGAATAGGAACGAAGTAGAGGGCGAGGAAGCCCTCCCCCTCCCCCCCTCCCCCCCCCCGTCCTCATCGCGGAGTCGAGGCCTGATAATGAGGCAGATAACGAGGCAGATAGTCTGTCTCTTCTCTAATTGAGTTCCGGGTCTTCTGCGGCTGACAATGGGGGTGTATTGGGAATCTTAATTAAAAATATGAATTTTCTCTTTCCTAACGCCACGCTGGAGGGAGGTGGGGGAAGGGAGGAGGGGGGGGAGGTGGAGGAGGGAAGAGGGGGAGGTGGAGGAGGAGGGGGAGGGAGGAGGGGGAGGTGGGGGAGGGAGGAGGGGGAGGTGGGGAAGGGAAGAGTGGGGTGGGGGGTGGGAGGGGAGAGTGAAAGGAGATAGGGAGGGGGCGGAGGGGGGCGAAGGGGGTACAGGAGGCTTCAAGGGGTGGGTGAGGATGGTAGAGGGGAGGGGGGGGGGGGAGGCAAGGGGCGAGGGGCGGGGCCACACCCACAAAATGAAGCGAATCCAAGGGAATGTAAATGACTGATTGGATGAGGGAATTCTGCTGTTGTTGATTGCCTTGAGCGCCGTGAGGCGGAGAACGGAGGCTCTGGAGCGTTCCTCTTGCATTGAGGGCGGGCGAGATGGCGACACACACACGCACACACACACACACACACACACACACACACACACACATATATATATATATATATATATATATATATATATATATATATATATATATATATATATATATATATATATATATATATATATATATATATATATATATATATATATATATATATATATATATATATATATTTATATATATGCACTTGCATGTATATATTTATCCATACATATTTTTATCGATCTGTCTACCTATTCATTCATCTCTGTATCTCCATATGCGCCCACACACACACACCAACTGACCACTTTCGACCACCTATCCCGCCCCATGGCACCCCACCGTTGTTCCCTCCGCCCCCTCCCTCGTCCTCCCAAAGTGTTTCCCTCCCCCCGCCCCGCCCTCCCCCAACCCCTGTTTCCTGCGGGGCGACCTGATCACCAGGGGCGTCCGAGGCCAAGTCATTAAAACTTCCTCGCCCCGGAACCCCTTCAGTGGGTGGCTCCTTGAGGCGGCCCGAAAGATTCCCTCCACTTCTGAGATGATCTGTTCGGGCCCTGTCACTCGGCGGGGGAGCCACGGGGGTCGCCAGGGGGCTTAGGGATGGAAATAAGCTAATGATTGTGGGGAGGGTCATCATTATCATCACCACTGTTGTTATGATTATGATGATTTTTGTTATTGTTATCATCACTGGAGTTCCCTCGATACCCCAGCTGATTGCTCCGGCGAACAAGGAAACCGCTGCTGCTTTTCCTGCAAGGCGCCTTTTGGTATTTCCTTTTCGCAATTCGCTCTCAAGGTGAAGACACGAGGAATGGAGTCGTGATCGGGACGCGTTTCGTCAGACGCAGACAGCGCGGCCTTCCGCCATTTCCTGCGGCCAATGGACATTTGAAAGCTCTTTTCTGCTCTCCGCCTTTTAAGCGACCGCCGGGCGATGGCTCTTCGTAGAAAATAAAAGAGAATTCATTTTGATACATAAAAAATAAGTAAGTCGAAGAGACGGAAGACAACCTTAGATAATTGCGAGACTTCCATGGCAACATTTCCGCCCCACAAAGCCCAGGAGATATTACTCCCGCGTCTCCTCGCGGCAACAAAAGACTAGTTATCGTCTTCATCAGCGCGGGCGGCACAATGCGAGCGCCTCCCTTTGTCTCGGGACGCGAGGCTGGGGTCGAGGGATTAATTCTATGTGTGCGTCTAAATGCGACTGTGTGTGTGTGTATGTGCACCTCTGTGTTCGCGTGGATGGATGAATGCAAACTAGCATACCTCCACTCATGTGCTTGTGTGCGTGTGCGTGCATGCATGAACGCGCACTTGCCCCGCGCTTGTCTGGCTGCTTGCGCGCGTGGACGAGCGGCTGGACGCCGCCCTCGGGCCGCGCCCTCGGCCGAAGGGAGATCCCTTCCCCTCGGCCGGCAACACGTCCCTCGCCGCCCGCACATTGCCTTAAGCTCAGATGATACTCTCAGCGGGTCGGTATTGGTATTGGTATGTGGCGTGCGGCAGGTAAGGCGATTACCTCCTCCCCCCTCCCTGCCCTCCCTGGCCCCCTGTGCTCGGCGAGGGGAGGGAGGGGGAGAGGGAGGGGGAGAAGGGAAGTGGGGAAGCCATGGCTCAGGGGCCGTGCTCAGCCCGGGTCAAAGGCCCTCTGCGGCGATGGCCTTCCCCGAAGTTTATCTTAGTTTATTATCGACAAAATCAGGAGATGAACTATACAAAGCTATGATGTTATATATATATATATATATATATATATATATATATATATATATATATATATATATATATATATATATATATATATATATATATATACACATACACACACACACACACACACTGTTTACTGGCCGTTTTTCAGGATAATGGTAGAACATGAAATGGAGAATAACACAGAAAAGGGAGATTTGGTCTTCACTGAAAGAATCATAAACTGTGCGTTTGCGTCTGTATATACACACATAATCTACGGGAGAATAAGAAATGCCCATTAGAGTGTGTGAAGAAAAAATGTCATTAAGAAGTTGAGCCAAAGAATAGTCAACAAAAATAGGTATAAACTTATCCAAAAGAAGAGTGAACGAAAAACTTCATAGGAAGACGCTCCTTCAGTAACAGGATAATGAATTAATGCGGGTCTCTTAGAGGTGGCAGTAAGAGAAAGAAAGAAAGAAAGAAAGAAAAAAACAACAACACTGCAGTCCATCACAACAGCCTTTTGTCGCCTTTTTCCATTTTGCTCTTTTGAGGTTTCCAAGAACTTTTCATCAGGCGCTCTTTCAAAATACAATAAGCAGCCTAACTTCGCGCTGCTATTAGCGGCCCACAGAGGGCTTCCGACGCCGCCCTCAGTCAACAGACGACCTCTCACGCCCGCGCTCAAGGCCCCGGCTCAGAGAGGGAAGTTTCGCTCGTCCCCGCAGGTGGAGTGGGAGGCCCTCGCCTGCCCCGCCGCCGCGCCTCAAGATTTCCTGGGGCTGCGAGGCAATTAAGCCTTGGAGTGAAGTGATGAAGCGAGATTGCAGTCCTGGCGCGGGGGCGTGACTGACATGCGGGGCGGCGAACACCAGCAGCCTTGGATTATATTATTGAAGCTTTTGTAGCCAAGAGGATGCCTTCTACCTTCATCTATTGTATTCGATTCCTAGGATTAATTCATATCTCGGTCTACATGAGCAGTGGCATTGGTGTCAACACTATGGCGCTCGTTGCTTTTTTTCCATTACATGGTAAAACCTTTCATGATATTCGGGATAATCAAGCATTACCTTAAAGGCCGAGGATATCCCTCCCTTCCCCAACTGCAGTCTATAGGTTCCGCGAAACTACAGGAGCTGCGAATTTCCTCTGGCAAAATGCAAATCGAATCTCGTGCGAGTGAACATCTCATCCCGAACTACCTTAATTGTTATCACAGAGCCTCTGTTCGAATCCCAAAAGTATTTTATGAGGGCAGGCGACGGATGCCAATGTATGAGATCAAGCGAATGAGCCAAACCCTTCTAGGACGTCTCCACGGCCGCCAGTCACTCTCTCCGCCTCGATACTGCGCAGGAATTCTCCACCGTGGCCAGTTCGGCGCCGTCAGGATCCTTTCCCTCTGATGTCCTCAGATCCTGAATGCCTCTCGCGGCCGCCTGGACTCCTGTCGCCTTTGACCTCGAGAGGATTTCTTTCCTTTCCCTTTTTGCTTCGCGTGGGCGTGGCTTGCCGGGGTCCCCGCCCGCCATCGAGGCAAAAACCCTGGGATTCTTCTTTGCCTTCAGAGCTTCATCATCTGTAGTTTCATCATGCCACTAAATACTCTGGATGGCACTGTATTTTTACGGAATACATCCACCTTTTTTCACTTGATTTGGCCTTATCTGTGGCGAGTAGGAAGACGCTCTCTTCATTTGTTTTCGTGTCTTGATATTACGAGCTGTTGTGTTTTGCCTTTTTCGGTGAGATCCTTTGGCTGGTTGCAAGTTGGCGTTTGGTGTCCTGATTATACATTTTCATATTTCTTCATTATTTATCATTCTCGACTCGACTATCCTTTTGCTGTTCACGGGGATCTCTGATGCGGCTCATTTTGTACTGGCCAGACATACCATCCAGTACCATTCACAAAGTACCAATCAGTGACCAGACCGTTATTTTGTTATTTTGTTTCAAAGTAATCTGCTGTAGTCGTATTCTTGTTCAGCTTGTTGGACTTTAAACATGACTATGACGGGCAGAAGCAGGCTTTATTTATTTATTTTATTTAGTTTTAATTCCATTTGTTACAATGGATATTCTTTACTGTGACATGCTGTCTGTTTTATTTTGCCCAAATCTCCCCCTGTGTGCAAGGAGTGGCCGGGGTTACCACTCACTGCGGACCAATCCCATACCGACAAATTACATCCTTTAGTGTGCGGATTAAAGCCCTTACTCCTCCTGTGCCTGAGTATAACGAAGAGCAAGCAAGCGCAGAAATAATGAAGGCAGACACAGCCGCCCCCCTCCCCCTGTCGCCCTCACTCTTCCCGCCCCCCCCTCGCGCTCACCCCCCCCCCCCCCTCGCGGTGTCTAGTTGTGGCTTCGACGCTGGAGATGCGACGCCATTGTGGCCGCGGTGGTACTGTTTGGATTTCATGACTGTGTGAGCGCGGGAATAAAAGGGGGGCATTGTGAGTCTCTAAATCTTCCTCCTCCTCATTTTCCTCCTCTTCTTCTCCTCCTCTTTTCCCCCCATCTCTTCCTCTTCCTCCTCCTCATTTTCCTCCTCTTTTTCCCCCATCTCTTCCTCCTCCTCCTCTTTTTTCCCCATCTCTTCCTCCTCCTCCTCTTTTCCCCCCATCTCTTCCTCCTGCCTCCTCATTTCCCCTCTTCTCCTCCTTTTTTTTCCCCATCTCTTCCTCCTCCTCCTCTTTTCCCCCCATCTCTTCCTCCTCTTTCTCTTTTTCCCCATCTCTTCCTCCTCCCTCCTCATTTTCCCCCCATCTCTTCCTCTTCCTCTTTTCCCCCATCTCTTCCCTCCTCCTCCTCTTTTCTTCCCCCATCTCTTCCTCCTCTTCCTCTTTTTTTCCCATCTCTTCCTCACTCCTCTCTCTTTTCCCCCCATCTCTTCCTCCTCTTCCTCTTTTTTTCCCCATCTCTTCCTCCTCCTCCTCTTTTTTCCCCCCATCTCTTCCTCCCTCCTCCTCTCTTTCCCCCCATCTCTTCCTCTTTTCCCCATCTCCTCCTCCTCCTCCTCTTTTCCCCCCATCTCTTCCTCCTCTTTCTCTTTTCCCCCCATCTTCCTCCTCCTCTATTTTCCCCCCATCTCTTCCTCTTCCTCCACTCTTTTTCCCCCATCTCTTCCTCCTCTCCTCATTCTCTTTTTCCTCCTCCTATTTTCCCCCCATCTCTTCCTCTTCCTCTCTTCCCCCCATCTCTTCCTCCTCCTCCTCTTTTTCCCCCATCTCTTACTCCTCCTCCTCTTTCCCCCATCTCTTCTCCTCTTCTTTTTCCCCCATCTCTTCCTCCTCCTCCTCATTTTCCTCCTCTTCCTTTTTCTGATCCTCTCCATTTGATTTTATTCGTTCTTTTCCCCATCCCTCTACATGTACTTCCTATCCCTCCTCTTCACTTCCTCGCTGCCCTTCCTGCCTTTCTTTTCTTGTCCTCCCCTCCCCTCCCTCCCTCCCTCCTCCCTTCGTCCCTTCCTCATTTCCTCACTTCCTCGGGCGCTCTCCCTGGGGTTGGGGGGGAGGGGGAGACAGGGTACAAATGCTCTTCTTCATTCTTCTTCGCTGAATGGCCGGGCGGATTCCCGGATGCCCGCGGGGGGGGAGGGGGGGAGGGGGGAGGGGGTGCGACTGGGATTTAGAGGTAAGAGGGGTGTAGGTGGGAGGAGGGAGGGGGTGTGTGTGCATGTGAGTAGACCTATGGGTGTGTGTGTTTGCGCGTGTGTACGTGTGTGTGCATGTGTGTGTGAGGTATATATATATTTATATATACATATGTATATATGCACACACACACACACACATACACACACACACACACACACAAAAACACACACACACACACACACACACACACACACACACACACACACACACACACACACACACACACACACACACACATCTATATATGCAAGTATATATATATATATATATATATATATATATATATATATATATATATATATATATATATATAGAGAGAGAGAGAGAGAGAGAGAGAGAGAGAGAGAGAGAGAGAGAGAGAGAGAGAGAAAGAGAGAGGGAAAGAGAGAGAGTGATAGAGATAGATAGATAGATAGATAGATAGATAGATAGATAGATAGAGAGAGAGAGAGAGAGGAGAGAGAGAGAGAGAGGAGATGAGAGAGAGAGAGAGAGAGAGAGAGAAAGAGAGAGAGAGAGAGAGGGAAAGAGAGATAGAAATAGAGAGAGAGAGAGAGGGAAAGAGAGAGAGAAAGAGAGAGAAAGAGAGAGAGAAAGAGAGATAGATAGATAGATAGATATAGATGGATAGATAGATAGATAGATAGATAGATAGATAGATAGATAGATAGATAGATAGATAAATAGATAGATAGAGAGAGAGAGAGAAGGAAAGAGAGAGAGAAGGAAAGAGAGAGAGAAAGCGATAGATAGATAGATAGATAGAGAGAGAGAGAGAGAGAAAAAGAGAGAGTGAAAGGTCCGAGACAGTTGGTTAGGCACTGCAAGGCAAAACCACTCACCTGCGCACAAACCAAGGGAGCAACAGTCCATCTATTTGATCTTTTATGAATGTCTGTGCCTCGGAAATGGGTTCCTTGTCCACCAAAAGGGATTCCATACTGTGGCTCTGATGATGTGATTTAATTACCTGTGATTTATTCGTATTTATCCTTTTCTAATGTCTTAAAAATAGAGATAGAAAGGGAGAAAAAACACCGGAATGATCGAGTGTAAAAAAAGCGACGACAGGGAAATTGAAACTGGTAGGAAATAGATATGTCTGGCGGCACAAAAAAAAAAAAAAAAAAAAAAAAAAAAAAAAAAAAGTTGGAGAGTTTTGAAATATCTTTTTGAATCCAGAATCCTTTTACGGGTGTTCTGTCCATGTATAGTGCAATTTATCATTTTGTTGAACATTTTTTGATTCCAATGAACCAATTGCAACGAAACTAGGAATGAAAATGATTTGAAAAGTCATTAAGTCTGAGAGCGCATTTATTGTGAGGAAATTACGAAACATGAAGCAATAGAACATAGATAGATAATAGATAGATAGGCTGATAGATAGATGAATAGATAGATAGATGAATAGATGAATAGATAAATAGATGGATAGATGAATAGATGAATAGATAGATAGATGAATATATAGATAGATGAATAGATGAATAGATAGATAGATGAATAGATAGATAGATGAATAGATGAATAGATAGATAGATGAATAGATAGATAGATGAATAGATGAATAGATGAATAGATAGATAGATGAATAGATGAATAGATAGATGAATAGATGAATAGATAGATAGATGAATAGATGAATAGATAGATGAATAGATGAATAGATAGATAGATGAATAGATGAATAGATAGATAGATGAATAGATGAATAGATAGATGAATAGATGAATAGATAGATGAATAGATGAATAGATAGATAGATGAATAGATGAATAGATAGATAGATGAATAGATGAATAGATAGATGAACAGATGAATAGATAGACAGATGAATAGATGAATAGATAGATAGATGGATAGATGAATAGATAGATGAATAGATGAATAGATAGATAGATGAATAGATAAATAGATAGATGAATATACAGATAGATATATAGATATGTAGAAAGATAGACAGGCAGAAAGATAGGTAGATATAAAGGCTAAGAGATAGATAGATAAATTAATAGATAGACGGATATAAAGAGAGAGAGAGAGAGACAGACAGAAAGATAGATGAAGCAAACCAAACCAAGCAATAGAGATCATTTCTCCTGATTGGTGTTCTCAGACAGAGCAAGTCCCGCATGAGAAGACCAGCCCCTCAGCCACCACCACCATCGCCCCATTCCCTCGACCACTCACCTCGCCCCAATCACCATTGGCACCATGAACGGCCTCATTTAACTCTCTTCCCATTCTTCTTCTTCCACCTTTATCCCGATCGTCACCATACACAATATGCAGCATAAATCTTCTTTCATTTCGCTCTCGCCGTCTCCTTTACCCATCTCCGCTCTCATCATGTGCTTTCTTTCTTTCTCTCTTTCGCAATTATACAATATCCAATCCCCTCACGACCCCTTCCTTCCCTCGCCGAATCATTCTCCCCTTTCTAATTCCTTGTTATCATTAATTACTCCCCGTCCCCTGCTTATTCCAGGTCCTCCTTTTTCTTTCCATTTCTTTATTTCTTTTCATTACATTTTTGTCCCTCGTGTCTCTCCTCTTTGTCTCTTGCATGTCGTCGTCTTCGTCATGATCTGGCGACGACCATCTCCTTTGGTGCCTTTGCTTGTTAGCGGCTTGGAGGACGAGGACGAGGACGAGGACGAGGGGGCCGTCTCCGGTGCGAAGGCTGGAGCGTGGACGAAAGAATGCTATTGAGAGAGAGGGAGAGGGAGAGAGGGAGGGAGGGAGGGTGGGAGGGAGGGAGGGAGGGAGGGAGGGAGGAGAAGAGGAGGGAGAGGAGAGAGAGAGAGAGAGAGAGAGAGAGAGAGAGAGAGAGAGACAGAGAGAGAGAGACAGAGAGAGAGAGAGAGAGAGAAAGGGAGGAAGAGAGAGAGAGAGAGAGAGGGAGAGAGAGAGAGAGAGAGAGAGAGAGAGAGAGAGAGAGAGAGAGAGAGTGAGAGGGAGAGGAAGGGGGAGAAAGAGAAAGAGAGAGAAGGGGGGGAGGAAGAGAGAGAGAGAGAGAGAGAATGAGAAAGATAGATAGATGGACAGTTGGATAGACAGATAGATAGATGAGAGAATCCTCCCATCTCAGACTCTCCTTCACATTTCTCTATTTCCCTCCGCGTGTCTCCTCT
>NC_091571.1:533108-538108 GCF_042767895.1 Penaeus vannamei
GGTTATTTGTTTTTTATGAATGGATGTCTGGGGTTATATCAGTATATTTATCTGCGCATATGTCTTTGTTTTGACTGCCTGTCTACCCATACATATATGCATACATACATACAAACACACACACACACACGCATACACAAACGCACACACACACACACACACACACACACACACACACACACACACACATACACACACATACACACACACACACACACACACACACACACACACACACATATATATATATATATATATACATATATATATATATATATATATATATATATATATATATATATATATATATATATATATATATATATATATATATATATATATATATATATATAGATAGATAGATAGATAGATAGATAGATAGATAGATAGATAGATAGATAGATAGATAGATAGATAGATAGAGAGAGAGATAGATAGATAGACAGATAGATAGATAAATACATAGACAGATAGATAAAATCGCTGTTCGCCCTATGCAGCCTCAACCATGCAAAAACAAACAAAATTAAAGAAATAAAAGGAAAATCCGTATCAGAGGAAGCAAGACGGAAGGGCTTCAGCGACTCCTTCCGTGCTCGAGAGGCGTCGTTTTACCGGATTTACGTGTTCGCAATAAACCAGGTAATCCTCTGGTTTATGGGCGTGGGTTTGCGTTGCGGAATTCGCTTCGCCGTCGCGTTATCATCATTATTATTGTTATTATTATCTTCATTATAAATTTAACAACAAGAATGATAATAATGACAATAATAATTATTATCATTATTCTTACTATCATCATGATTATTGTTATTATTATCATCGTTATAATTCCAGCAGCAAGAATTATTATTATTATTGTTACTATCATTTTCATCTTCATTATTATCATCATCATTATTCTTCTAATTCTTACTATCATTATTATCATTATCAACCATATTATCATTAATAACATACTCATCATTATTATTTTTGTAATGATGATAATGATAGTAATAATAATAATGATAATAATAATAATAATGATAATAATAATAATAATAATAGTAATAATAATAATAATAATAATAAATGATAATAATGATAATAACAATAACAAGGAAAATGATAACAACAACAACAACAATAATAATGATAATGATACGACTACTACTACTAATGATACTAACAATAATAACAGCAACAGCAATACCAAGCAATAATAACAATAGCAAAACTAATTATCACCATAATGAAAGTGACACCATCATACCATAACCTCCGTGTCCTCTTCATTACTGCACCCCCCCCCCCGTCTTCCCCCCTCCCCCCTTGGCTCCATCCCCCCCGGGTGTCGTCTCCTCGCCAGGCCCTCGGAAGCGACTGCCTCGGCTCCTTGCGTTTCCACTTTGCCTTTTCTTTATCTTTCTTTGTTTTGCTCTCTCTTTCTCGTGTTCCTCATTCGAGATGATATATATTATCTTTTAAATTCTTGCTTTTGAGGAATAGTTTATTTCTTGTATTTTTTATATCGTTATGATATCATGTTCAGTGTTATGAGGACTTTTAGATATGCAATTAATTCGTGGTATGAATTATGATCTTTCTGCAAAGGATATAAGTTTTTGCACACACACACACACATACACACACGCACACATACACACACACACATACACATGCACACACGCACGCGTATATATTCATCAAATACGTCTATAGATCATCTTGACCCATGGTAGTCCTTTTTCTTCCCTTCCCTCTCCCGCAACGTCCTAAACGTTATGGCTTCCTCTTCCCCATCCCTCGATCTCGCGCTTAAAGGCCCCTAATCCGGGCTATAAATCCCGGAGAAACGACACTCCAGCTCCTCGCCCCCCCCCCCCCCGCCTCCACCCCCCCTGCCCGCTCCCTCCCGCCGGCCGTCGCTTACGCACTCGATCCCGCGAACCTGCCTTCAAGTGGATCCAAATTCCCGCGATGGATCCAGGTTTCGTGACTCGAGGCGAGGCGTCCTGCGGGTGGGGGGGGGGGGGGAGAGGCGGGGGACGGGCTTCAGGTCCTTCGAACGTCGTCTTGCGTTTTATCTTGGTGTTTGGTTGGCGTTGGAAAAGCTCTCCGGTTCTCATGTTTCTCACGTTTTTCTCTCATTCTTTCTCCCTTTTTCCTTCCTTTCTCCCATTTTTCCTTTACTCTCTCTCTCTCTCTCTCTCTCTCTCTCTCTCTCACGCACACACACACTCGTTATGAGTCTCTCTCACTATCTCTTTCCTCTGTCTCTGCCTCTATATCTCTCTCCGCCTCTCTCCCATTTTTCCTCCCATCCTCTCTCCCTTCTCACTCCCTCTTCTTCAGTCCACTCTCAGCCTTTGTCCTTCTCCTTCGCTCCTTTCGAGGCGTCGCTGCGTTCGCTCCGAGCAAGAAGCAGGATTCCTTCTTTTCCTTTTCCTTGGTGATTCGGCGGGGCTCCCCCCCCCCCCCGCCCAGCGCTGCTCCGCCCCTAGTTCCTGCTTTTTGCGAGTGAATATGTAAATGCATGTAAATTAGGAAATTGATACGCATGCACATACAAATTCACATTGCAAATACGGGTATACATGCATGTACAGACACAGTACAGACAGACAGACAGACACACACACACTTGTATTCTCTTCCTCTCTCTCTCTCTCATATGTATATTTGCATGCACATTGACCCATTTTCTCTTTATTCCACATTTGCTGAAATTCAACCTTGGCTTATAAAATATTTTTACTTCTCCTTTCGCCTTTCATCTTTCTTGGAATTTCTTCATTGTCTTCTTTTCATAGTCTCCAGAACTTTTGTCCTTGACTGCCTGTCTCTTGTATGCTCAGGTGACGAGCCTTCTCGCTATTCTTTCAGGAATCTCCTTTTTAAAAATAATTATCCTCGTTGAATTTATTGTTATCTTTATCCCAGACATTCCATCAATCTCATCATCAGTATTTTCAAAAAATCATTATCGATATTATTATGATGATTAAATTATATGAGAAATGCGCGACATAATACAGAAATGTGATACTGATAATCAAGTCTTCGGAGACAAATGGACGCGAGGGAAATTGCGAAGGAGACACAGGGAAGGTGATGAAGGGAACAATTAAGAACAAAATGAAGAAGAATGTTAGATGAAAGGAAAGAAGGAAGAGATCAAGAACGACCTGAAGAAGAGGATCAGAAGATGAGGCTGAAGGAGAAACTCGAGGAGGAGGAAGAAGAGGAAGATAGACACAGGGAGAGAGACACGAAGGGGAGAGGACACAAGGGGGCGAACCTATAAGGGGGAGGGAGAGTGACCTCGCGTGGAGGGCACAGGGGTTGGGCAGGGAGGGGAAGAGGGGGGAAGGGGAGGGGAAGGGAGAGGGGGAAAAAGGCGGGAGGGACAGGGAGGGAAGGTGGTGATGGGAGGAGGGGAAAGGGGAAGCGAAAAAGGGGGAGGAGGAAATGGGTGAGAAATTGATGTAAAGAGGGAGAGGGAAGGAGGTGTAAGGTGAAAGAGGAAATGAGGGATATGAGAGGGGAAGAGAAGGGAAGAAGAAGGGAAGGGAGGTGGAGAGGGTTGATAGGGGAATGAGGAGGGAGAGTGAGAGATGAGAAAGGGAAAGAGGAAGGAGGGAATGAGGAGGAGGAAGAGAGGGGAAAAGAAGGGCAAGGAAGGAGGAAGGGGATGGGAGGGGAAGAGGACGGAGGAATGAGGAGGAAGAGAGGGGAAGGAAGAATTAAGGAAGGGAGGAGGGGGATGAGAGGGGAAGAGGGAGGAGGGAAGGAGGAGGGACATGGGAGGGGAAGAGGAGGGGGCAGGGGAGGGGAGTGGGTCCTCATACGTCTTTGTCCAAGAGAAAGAAAGGCGGCGCTGGAGGTCGAGTCTGACCTGGAACCGACGCCGAGGACGAGGGGGGAGGGGGGTGGGGGGAGGGGGGAAGAGAGAGAGGAAGAAAAGGGATAAAGAAATGGAAGGAGAGAAAGAAGCGAAAGGAGGATGAGAGAAAGAGAATAACAGGGCAAGACGAAGAAGGGAAGAGAGGAAGAAGGGGAGGGAGGAAGGGAGGTGAGAGAAAGAAGTGGAAAATAAAAAGAAGAAAAACGGAAAAATAGAACGAATTAAGAATAACGTCAGCGAGCAAGAACAACAAGATAGAAATAAGAGAAAGATATAAAGACAATAACATTATCAAAAAAAGAAGAAAGGAGGAAAAAAGAAAAAGTGTAAAGCAAGCAGAAAGAGGGAAAGAATAACGATGGAGAAGAGACAAAGTGAAGCAATGAAGAATCGCAGTCAAGGGCGCCAGAAGAGAGATAACACATGAGGACAGAGAGAGAGAGAGAGAGAGAGAGAGAGAGAGAGAGAGAGAGGGAGGAGGAAGAGAGAGAGAGAGAGAGAGAGAGAGAGAGAGAGAGAGAGAGAGAGAGAGAGAGAGAGAGAGAGAGAGAGAGAGAGAGAGAGAGAGAGAGGGAGAGAGAGAGAGAGAGAGAGAGAGAGAGAGAGAGAGAGAGAGAGAGAGAGAGAGAGAGAGAGAGAGAGAGAGAGAGATTGTGAGGGGGAGGAAAGAGAGAGAGAGAGAGGGGAGGGAGGAAGAAGAGAGAGAGAGAGAGAGAGAGAGAGAGAGAGAGAGAGAGAGAGAGAGAGTAAGAGAGAGAGAGAGCGAGAGAGAGACAGAGTGAGAGTAAAAATCAGCAACATTCACTTGAAAATTTGGCTTCTTGGCAACTCACGGTGTCATAAATTTTAGAAATGTTAAAAAAAAAAAAATATATCGACAAAGTATGATACCAAGAAAGAATAAAATCAAAGAAAAAGGAGTGTATAAAGACAGTAATAATAATATTGATAAAAAAGAGAAAAATAATGAAACAAGAGGAGCAAACGAAGGCCTAAGATAAACGAAGAGATATAAACAGAAAGAAGAAAAACAAGAAAAGGAAAGAGATGTCGCTGCCGAAAAGAACAGAAAAGGAAAGCGAAGGAAAGTAAATGTAACATTTGTGTTCTT
>NC_091571.1:563108-565608 GCF_042767895.1 Penaeus vannamei
TCTTTCGCTCTCCTTCCCTTTCTCCCTCTATCCCTCTCTCGCTCCTTCCCTCAACCTCTCCTTCCCTTTCTCTATCTCTCTTTCGCTCTCCTTCCCTTTCTCCCTCTCTCTCATTCTCCGTCTTCCTCCCTTCCCCCATCCTCCCCTCACCCCGTCTCTCATCCATCCCTTCCCTCCGCCCTTCGTTCCCCTTCGCCCTCTACCCTTTCCGTGTCTCCGATGGCCACTCTGCCAGGACCTCAAGCCCTGCACTGTGGTCCCGGGAACAGCCGACGGGAACGGCGCTTTATGGCCCGGATCTTCCAACGTGGTGCTAACAGGGACCACAGGGAGTGTTTATGCGTGTTAGTGTGTGTGTATGTGGTTGTGTATCCATACGTGTATGTATGTTTATATGTGTGTATTTATATGTGCGTTTGCGTGGGTGTATGTGGGTTTGTATGCATGTGCGTTTGCGTGATCGTATGCCTGAGTCGCGTCCGTTTCGCGTCATTTCCGTCCTGCGTTTGTGTTCTGCGAGAGCGAACGTCTCCTCCGCATCCAGATAATACCTCAGTCAACAAAGCGTGTACACATTCACTCAGAGGCGCCCGCACACCTCAAACAGCGCATCGACGAGCCTTCACATTCCCCACTCGGCGCGCGACACAACACGTGACACCGCATTAAACGCCTGTCTTTTGTCCTCCAAGCAGGCAGGGGAACCGAGGATGAAAAATGCATGTGAGGGCGGGAGTGTTTTGGCCGAGCGAGGGAGAGGAGAGGAAGGGACATTTTACGGGAATCTGCCTCCTCTCTTGCGCTTTCCTCTCTCTCTGTCTTCGCTTGTCTGTCTCTCTCTCCTTTACCTTTCCGAGAGTTACTCTTTCTCTTTCGTATACACACTCATATATCCACACTCGCTCGCCCCTCCCTCTCTCTCTCACTCTCTCACACCCCATCTCTTTCTCTCTCTCTCTCACCCCATCTCTCTCTCTCTCTCTCTCTCACCTCATCTCTCGCCCTCTCTCTCTTCCCCTCTATCTCTCTCCCCTGTTCCGCCCCCACGTGCCCTTCGCACCTCTCCCACCGTGCCCATAGCCCCCCCCTCCCTCCCCCTCTCTTCCCACGGACAGATTCAGATCGACCCGGAGTTTGTGAAGAGCAAACTGCCTGGTCTTTCAGTTCCGCAAACTTCGTAAATGAAAATCAGCCTTGAAAACCCACTTCTCTTTCTATTTAAATGCTAATGTCAGCGCTGTGCGAGTTGTGTTCGGAATTCCTGAGCTTGTTTATTCAAAATTTCCAGAGGTGTGTGCATCTCTCTCTCTCTCTCTCTCCGTTTTCCTCTCTCTGTATGTGTGTATATCCCTGTCTTTCATTTCCCATTCCTGCGTAGTTTTAGATACACGCATACTCTCTCTCTCTTATTCTTTTTCTCTTTCTCTGTCTCTATCTGGTTCTCTCTCTGCTGTCACCCTTTGCAAGGATTAGGGGGGAGGTGACTAGGTCTGCACGGGGGCGGTGGCACGGGCACGTCACCGCGATTGGCAGTCCACAGCGGTTAGAGGACAAGACATTCACGTGCATCTGATCAATCTCAGACTCCCCCCCCCCTTCTCTCTCTCTCTCTCTCTCTCATAGCTTCACTCTCTACCTCTTCCTCTCTCTCTCCTCTCTCTCATTCTCTCTCTCTCTCTCTCTCTCTCTCTCTCTCTCTCTCTCTCTCTCCATCTCTCTCATCTCTCTCTCTCTCCATCTCTCTCCCTCTCTCTCTCTCTCTCCCTCTCTCTCTCGCTCACCCCATCTCTCTCTCTCTGCATGTGTGTCGCTCTATCTTAGTCTCTCATTTTCTATTCCTACATATAGTTTTAATTACAATCATGAGTGTGGACGCACGTGCGTGTGTGTGTGTGTTAGTGAGTGTGCTCATATGTTTGTTTATGAAAGCGAATGCAAAGGAGGCACAGACGCGCGCGCGCGCTCCAGACTCGGTCGCCATGACAACCTCTCGCTGCTTGCACGCACGTGACCGATTGCACGCATCGAAATTCATAGGAATGACACCCTCCCGTCTCCCCTTCCCTTCCCTCTCTCCTCTCTCATATTTTCCCCTTCCCTTTTACTCTCTTCCTTCCCCCTTTTTCCCTCTCACCTTCTCCTATCTCCCCTTCCCTTTCTACTCTCTCTTATCTTCCTTCCCCTCCCCCTCTCCTCGTCCCTCCCTTTTCTCTCCCCCTCTTCCCCCTCTTCCCCCCTTCCCGTCCCTCTCACTCTCCCCCCCCCCACCCGCCCCAGAGCCCCGAGACTGGAGGTCTGTCGGCGCTAATCGCTTTTCAAAAATGACCTTTCTCCTGATGACCTTTTGTGACTAAGTTGAACACATGTTTGTTAAAGGTCAAAGGTAAAAATTGATAACATAATTCGATGACAATAAATTATAATGTCTACGGGATGATGATACGAAAAAAATATATATACACATGGTCATAATATTGTTTAGCAAAAATGTACAAACTAG
>NC_091571.1:575608-585608 GCF_042767895.1 Penaeus vannamei
TCATGATGCAATATCACAGTATTAAATGCATCAAATGTAACAAAGGTCGCATACGATAACGCAATAAAACACGATAGCACCATACTGTAATAGCATCATCATGTCATAAATACATATCAAGTGTCCTAAAGCAAATGTGCGGATAATGTACCAGCCAACGGTAAACAGATACCGTGTATATAAATAGCAAGATGAAATGTACACCGTAATAAGACACCCCTCATTCGCCGTCTCCTCAGTGATCGCTGTTGTTATAAACTATTTTGGGACTGCAATTTCCCTGAGTGTGTACGATGAGGACGGCACATAAATTACACAAATAAGTGTCTCAGAATAGAATCTTTCAGCGCAAAGACCACGATCACTTTTTCCAAAGACCCGAGCCTCAATAGAGTCAACTGAATATTGTATGAGTAATAGCACTGCGGGTACGATATAGGACGTTATATTTCAGCCTTTTTCGTTCTGAAATATTTTTGGAAAGTGACTGTCAGTTCTTAGCACCTCATGTCTGTTCCTAGCGACTATGTGGCACTCAAGTATACGGATGTCTATATATAGCAGTTAAGATAAGGGCTTGTTATCTATCATTTTATCTGTGTAAATGAATTACCTGTACCTGTGTCTATGTCCACATCCATTCATATAAATAACTCTGCATGTGTGTGCGTACGAATGTTTATCTGAGTAAGTAGTGTTGCATATCTCAGGCATATCCCACCACACACACGGACATTGTATAACACGGGAAGAGGAAGAGTGCAAGACCGATAATTAACGATAATCAGACGTCAGTAAAATACCAACCGAATGTCAATCTGCAACCCCCTTTATCCATCGCAGCGGCAACAGCACTGACATTGTTGCCTCGTCATTGCGGTGGCTCATGCAGAGGCGCGCGTGGCAACCGTCCCTGACACAGTAATGAAAGTCCCTCCCGGTGGAAAGTCCCCCCGGTGGAAAGTCCCCCGGTGGAAAGTCCCCCCGGTGGAAAGTCCCCCCGGTGGAAAGTCCCCCCGGTGGAAAGTCCCCCCGGTGGAAAGTCCCCCGGTGGAAAGTCCCCCCGGTGGAAAGTCCCCCCGGTGGAAAGTCCCCCCGGTGGAAAGTCCCCCCCGTGGAAAGTCCCCCCGGTGGAAAGTCCCCCGGTGGAAAGTCCCCCCGGTGGAAAGTCCCCCCGGTGGAAAGTCCCCCCGGGTGGAAAGTCCCCCCGGGGGGGGGGGGGGAAAGTCCCCCCCGGTGGAAAGTCCCCCCGGTGGAAATTCCCTCCGGTGGAAAGTCCCCCCCGGGTGGAAAGTCCCCCCGGTGGAAAGCCCCCCCCGGTGGAAAATCCCCCCGATGGAAAGTCCCCCCCCCGGTGGAAAGTCCCCCCGGTAGAAAGTCCCCCCCGGTGGAAAGTCCCCCGGGTGGAAAGTCCCCCCGGTGGAAAGTCCCCCCCGGTGGAAAGTCCCCCACGACACGTTCGCGCGTCGGAGAACCTCGTGCCGCGGGCGTCGGCGGCCACGTGCTAACTGGATCCTTGACATTCGTGGTCCAGGACGCGTGCGACGAATGCGATGCGCGTGTGATGAATGTGAGGGAGAAGGAAACAACGATAATGATGAAGGCAAGAGGTGGCGGGAAGGAGAGGGAAAGAATCCTCGGGGATGATGAACGAGAGCGACAAATTAGCTTTGTTAATGCCAGCGAACACCGAGGGCGTGTGTGTGTGTGCGTGTGTGTGTGTGTGTGTGTGTGTGTGTGTGTGTGTGAATGACAGATAGATAGATAGATAGATAGATAGATAGATAGATAGATAGATAGATAGATAGATAGATAGATAGATAGATAGATAGATATAGAGAGAGAGAGAGAATGAAAGAGAGAGAGATAGAGAATAGGAGGATTTATGTCTGAATATATGTTCATTTAAGTAAAACATATGACCGTACCAACATGAAAAATATAAGAATAAAGAATATGAAAAGCATGAAAAGAACAAAAGGAGTGAAAATGAAAAGAAGAAAAGAGAGAAGGTATTTTTCGTGAAATGAACTGAAATACAGACATGCTACTAGAACCAATAAATCAGATAACAGTAGAATTTACAACCGAATTACAATGATTTCAAAACGATCAGTTACATTACAGTTCAATTCAATAGCGGAAACCCTGTAGTAAAACGTATTGGGATACGTCGGTGAAAATTACTGAATTTTGAAACATTTGATACTTTGAAAATATAAATGAATAAAGGATATGATACGTAATAATTAATTCAGCATAGGTCGTAGCATGGAAATAAATGAATATTGTATATATATAGTAACAGGAGTAACATTACGAGAGGAAGAATGAATATTTTCTCGCCTTTTTCTATATCTTTCATAGATGAAAATGTTTTTGGAATGAAAGAGCAATGATACGGAAAGCCCGTGATATACGAATTTGTAATAATCACAATAGGATTGATAGCATTGATTAAAAAGCACAGCGTGTTGATGACGGTGATAATGATAATGATATCAAAGATAAAGATATCAATAAGTGATTATGGAAAAATTTGCAATGTTTATTGCATAAAAAGGATCTGATGATGTCATTAGTGTTATTTTCATTATTAACATTACTATTGCTTTATTATGAGCATCATAATTATCATTATCATCCTTATTATTACCATCATTATTATTTTATCGTCATTATTGTTATCATCATCATCAACATCATTATTGCTATCATTATTATGACCATTATCATTATTGATATCATTGTTATTAACATTACGATCATTATCATTATTATCATTATCATTATTATTATTACCATTGTGATTTTTTATTATCATTATTATCATCATTATTGTTGTTCTTATTTTTTATTATAATAATCGCTTTCTTTATCATTATAATTATTATTAGTATTAGTATTATTAACATTATTATTATCATTATCATTATTATTATCATTATTGCTATTATCATTATTATTATTATCATTACCATTATTACCATCACTGTTGTTGTTGTTGTTGATATTTTTAATGCTTTTCTCCTTATCATTATTATTGTAATTATTGTTGTTGTTATGATAATATTAATAAAAAATACCATTATCATTATCATACTATTATTATCTCTTCTTCTGCTACTAATGATATCAATAGCATCATCGTACTTGCCTTTACCCTTAGTATTATAACCTCTTGGTCATCATCATCATCAATCTAAACAATATTAGTAGTAATAGTGTTCATAATGCAATCACTGGTATGATAAAGGTAATCAATAACTGTTATAGTAGAGAAAATGCGTTATTTGTCGTATCACAATTTGAGATAAAGCGATTAATCATTGGAAATTGATTCATATATAGAAATGACTACAGTTTAGTCTATTAGTCATTTATATATCACAATATCCAGTCATTGTTACAAAATAGATAGACATAGCCATTAGATTGTCATTTTGCAAGCAATCGAAGTTTTTAAATTCTTTTTTATTTATTTATATCAGTCATTGTTACAAAATAAATAAATACAGCCATTAGATTGTCATTTTGCAAGCAATCGAAGTTTATTTTTATTTTTTTTTATTTATTCATTTATTTTTTCTTCTGTCACAACTCAGTGAGGAAATGGGCGTGACTGCTGGAAGGTATAGCGATGTATCCTTTAACCCGTGAACGATATACATCATATGACGGACAGCGTGTAACTACGACTGACGTCATACGAAGTGACGGCGATTCCTAAACTTGGCGGCCAATATTTCGCTCCCATATAACTTGAAACGACGTTCGGCAACTCAGGCACCACCAGGCCTAAGCTAAGGTAAATAATAAAATACTATTTGGTTTTCCTTTACTTTCCATCGTCTTTCATTTTATTTATATATATATATATATATATATATATATATATATATATATATATATATATATATATATATATATATATATATATATATATATATATATATATATATATATATATATATATATATATATGCATATATATATATATATATATATATATATATATATATATATATATATATATATATATATATATATATATATATATATATATATAAGTGCCGAGAATTGCGCACCACGAGTATGGCCGCCAAAACCTTATTGCGCAATTGATGGCTTCGGCTCCTCCGGGGATCCGCCTTTGCGCTCGCAGGGGGGGGGGCGAGGGGCAAGGAGGGGAAGGGGGGAGAGGGGCAAGGAGGGGAAGGGGGGAGAGGGGAGGGAACAGGGAGGGAAGGACGAAAGGAAGGGTTTCCCAGAAGAACGGGATTCAGACACGGGGCAGAGGAGATAGGTATATATATACATACACACACACACACACACACACACACACACACACACACACACACACACACACACACACACACACACACACACACACACACACACACATATATATATATATATATATATATATATATATATATATATATATATATATATATATATATATATATATATACACACACACACACACACATATATCCATGAAGAATTGAAAAACATTCTACCCCGTTGATACTACGGTAGAAAAACCCACAATGCACAAAACAGATTGTGTATCCCGGGTTTTTCTACCCTATATATCCATCCATATGAATCTACATACACGCACTCACTTCACAAATTGAGGCCAAAGTAGCGGCGAAACACAGCGTGCATGTTGACGAGCTTGTGAAGGGAAGATGAATGGCTCGGTAATTGATCAGCTAAACCAATCAGCGTGTTTACGCGGGCCGCGGGCGCCGCCCACTCCGCCCTTTGGGAGGGCGTCGGCGGCGTGCCTTGGGCGCCGGACCGCTGCTCTTTGTCGCTTTGTCCTCTTGTGTCATCATTATCGCTGTTTTCTGCCGCGGCGGCCGCGCACTCGGTCCCTGCGTCCCGCGGCGGGTGGACGGGCGGGCGCGGCGGCCGCGTGCTCGCCTAATGACCACATTCGCTTTAAGTTCCTTTTTCTTCTCTTCAGCCGAGGAGCATTTCAAAGGGCGGGGCGAGGACAGTCCCCCGCCGAGGGGTTGCCAAGGACGAGAGTCTTCCAAAAATGGCCGGTCCAAACGCCCTTGCTGCAGAGAGCTCAAGAAGGCCAGCAGAGACCCACGGCAACAAGTGCGGTGCAATTGCAGATAAACTTGAGACACCGAGAGGAATTATTTATTTAAAGGGAGTCGTTACGTAACTCTTACTTCATACAACTCGCCCTTGAGTTAATGCCGAGGAAGGAGTCGTTTTAGAAGGTCTCCCACTCGAGATGGGAGATTTTGTGAAGCCTTCTGTTGGCCTCATCAGCTGGTCTCTCTGGCAAGGCGCCGTAAACACGATGGGGAAATCTAAATCAAGCTTCATATCAATATTGACCTTGAGTTTAACAAACATCCATTAAATATATATGTCGAAGTTTTTTGATAATGGTGACGGTGTAAGAGTGCTATTACGATATAAATATCAAAATAACACATCTTGCTACTAAAAACAGTATTACAGCACCTTATACCATTCTTACTTGCAATAGCAATAATGCAAGGATTAAAGATCATGGTAAAAACAATTATACGAATAAGGATAGTGGCAATAGTAATGAAACTATACTGCTGCTGCTGTTTCTGCCATTACTGCTACCACTATTACTACTGCTGCTATTTCTACTACCTACTACCGTCATTACTTCTTCTGTTACTACTACTACTGCTACTATTACTACCACTGGTAGTAGTAGTAATATGGTCATTACTATTACTACCAGCGATAATGATAATAACAGTAATAGTAACAGAAATAACAATGATAATATTGATAATAATAATAATAATGATGGTAATAGTGCTGATAGTAATAATGATAATAATAATGATAATCATGATAATGATTATCATAAAGGTAATGATAATGATAATAACAATATTAATGGTAATGGTGATAACGATTAAAACAGTAATAATGATAAAGACAACTATGATGATACTAGTAATGGTATTAGTGGTACTAATGATAATGATATTGATAATGATTATTTGGAATAATAATGATATAAATTGTCTATAAAAGTCATTACAATTTTAACGATAATGAAAATAGTAATAAGGTAATAATGATCATGATAGTAATAATTATGATCATAACGCTGATAATAATGATGATGATGATAAAAATAATAACAATCATCATCATAATGATAAAAATTATCATAGTATTAATAACAATAATAATGATTATGATAAGAATAATAATGATCATGATAATGATCATGATAATAATGAAAATAATGAAAGTAAGGAAGATAATGATAACGATAATGGCAATGACAATAATAATGATAATGGTAATAATGATGATAATAATAATGATATTAATGTTAATAATAATAATGATATTAATGTTAATAATAATAATGATAATAATAATAATAATCATGATTATGATTATCATAACGTTAACATTTACGATACTGGATACCAATGTTAATATTTCAGACTTGATAATCACATGATGATAATTACGTTCATAATTATCATCAGAATGAAATACAACGATAGAACGATAGTGACCTAAACACCCATTCGAAGACGGCAGAAACAGCGCCTCCAACGGCAACAGCAACAGCTTCCTTAAGGAGTCGCAGGAGAAACACGGAAGGAATTTCGAAGAAGCCGTCGGGCGAGCAGGGGCGTCTGCGGCGGAGAGGCGAGCGAGGGGAAGCAGCGGGAGGCGAGGGGCGAGGGAAGAGCCGAAGGAGGAGAGCAAAGGAGGAGGAGAATGGCCCAGGGAGAGGGGGAAGGAGAGGAGGGAGGGGGAAGGAGAGGAGGGAGGGAGCGGCGAGGGGAGAAGAGGAGAGGCAAGTGGAGAGGAAAGATGAGATAAAATGGGAAAAGAGGAGAGGAAACAGGAGATAGTGAAGGGAAAAGAGGAGAGGGAAGAGGTGATGAGGGGGGGGGGGAGGAAAAGAAAGAGGAGATAGCGAGAGCAAAAGAGGAAAGAGAAGAGAACATAAAAGAGGAAATGAGGAGGTAGCGAGGGGAAAGGAGGAGAGGAAAATGAAGATAAGATGGGCAAAGAGGAGAGAAAAGAGGAGGTAGCGAGGGGCGAAGAGGCGAGGGGAGGGGAGAGAGAGAGACGGCAAGAGTGGTCGAGGTGTCATCCGAAACACATTGGAGGCTCAGGGAGGGAATCTGCGGGCGACAGGGAGAGGCATCTGGGCGACGCGGCGGCCGGTATAAAAGTGGTATTTATAGGATGCTTCGCTCAGCAGGGGGCGTCCTGCGCGGCCTCCCTTGGGGTCCCTCGGGGCATGCAGTGGTGGGGGGGGGAATGAGGGGCACAAAGGAAGGGGCGGGGGGGTGAGGGGCACGAAGGGAAGGGGGGTGAGGGGCACGTAGGGAGGGGCGGGGTGAGGGGCAAGCAGGGAGGGGTGGGGGGCTGAGGGACAAGCAGGAAGGGGCGGGGTGAGGGTCAAGCAGGGAGGGGGTGAGGGGGAAGCAGGAAGGGGCGGGGTGGAGCAAGCAGGGAGGGGGTGGGGTTAGGGGGCACACATTGGAGGGGCCGGGTAGAGAGACAAGTAGTGCGGGGGGTGGGGGGGATAGAGGGTCACGCAGGATGAAATGGGGCGGAGGGGTGGGGGATGGGGAGGGAGAAAAAAATTGGGCTAAAGAAAGGAGGTGTGTGCTTGCTTGTGAGGGGCGAGCATGGGCGCGTGAACATTTCCTCCGTACTTGAACCACTTTTATGTAGATAAGATAGATAAGAATAGGTAAATGATTATGCTCATAAATATATATATATATATATATATATATATATATATATATATATATATATATATATATATATATATATATATATATATATATATATATATATATACACACACACACACACACACACACACACACACACACACACACACATACATATATATATATATATATATATATATATATATATATATATATATATATATATATATATATATATATATATATATATATATATATATATATATATATATATATATATATATATATATATATATATATATATATATATATATATGCATATATACACACACACACAAATTCCTCGGACCTCCCGCAAACGAAGCCCCGACGCCCTCCCTCCCTCCCGCAGGACCGCGCCCGGCGTCCACCTCCTCCCGCACCGCCCGAGGCCCCACGTGGACTCCCCCCGCTTTTTGCGACGTCTTCTCGAGCGCGTGGAGTCCCGGGCGGCCCCTGCACGCCGGCGACCCAGGCGGAGGAGGGACTTCCACGCGAGAATTTTGAGAGGAGACCCAACAGTTTCTGAACAATAAAGCTGTTTTGTCCTCCTGGGATAAAATGGAATTTCCTGTGAAGTCCAGAACTGCAGCCGCTGGGTGAATGGCCGGGGTTTTATCGGAAAGGCGATTCGCTGATACTGTAGCGTATACTGCACTCTGAAACGTGAGTCATAAGGTGTTTGTCCGTAGGAAATGTGGATAATACATGATGCTGAAAATATGATACTGTTATACTGTTAGTTACGTGTTGTTACCAGTTATCTACGCTTAACAAAAGAAACAAAGATAGTAGTGCCAAATAAAAGAAAATAATGTGTATTATCATTCATGCGATTATTAGATTAGTATCATTATTGTCGCACTCAAATAATCAAAAAACAATAAAGAAAAAAAGCTTACGAGTTAAAGAAGTTAGCAGTAGTATCATTATCACTGTCATTATCATATGTACATTTGTTACACACACCTCCTTAGTTGCTAACATCATTACCAATGGTATACTATTGTTATCATAATCATATTGCTATTCTTCCTATATATCTATTCCTCTCTGACGAAATATTCATACCACTTGGTGTGAACAAGCGCGTGTGGCGAGGCAGCCACACTGTTATTGCATTCTGAGTGTTGGTATTCCAGCGTGGTTGAATGAACGAAAATTTTGAAAACGAAGCATGAATAAAAATAATAATAAATAAATAAAGCTAGAAACACTACGAAGTTCGTTTGGATGCCACGTGAACATCTGAAAATCTGTACAATAACGTTCAGTCCCGTTCCTCACGCACGCCAGAGGAGGCACCCGAGGGCAGCGCGCGCCGACCTCCCGCAGAATATATATCTGCACAGAAGACTGGCGAGATTACAAATACGAGTTTAGAATGGGCTTTTGGTCGCGTTTGCGAGGCGCGGGAACTGCGGGGCCGAGCCATCAAAGGGTCTGCGGAACGGCGCGGGAAGACAGGGAGATTTAGCAAGGGCGATTGGCAGTGAGGAACACTCGGATTTCCAGCGGCGACCAGGCCTAAGGGGAAGGGGAAACAAGTGCCGTAAAGAAGCAGCAGGGATTCGTACCCGCGCAGCGCCCTCGGCCAACTCCAGCGACCGAGGAGCCAAATGCATGTCTAACCTTCCATTTCCGAGCCCTGTTGCCTCCCCCTCACCCCTCCCCCTCTTCCTCCCCGGGGGCTATATCACCGCGAAAAATCAATTTGTGCAACAAGACGTGGGCGTCGTCGCTGCGACTCGCGACCGCCCATCCTTCTCTCACCTGTCGCCCGCCCGCCCACGCCCTCCCCCGCCCCCGCCGACTCAGCTCTTCCCATCGGCCGCCCATCTTCTCCTCCGCCGACGGCAATCTCCTGTCATGCTGAATCCATGGAATCTCATTCTTTCCTCGGTGTTAGTTCGCGTTTCCCTTCTTTCCTCCGACATATTTCTGCCATTTTTACCTCCCTCCATTCTGTCCCGCCTTCTCTTTCTCAACTGTTATTCATATTTTTTCCTCTCTGCTTCGTTTTCAACTTTTTTTCTCGCGATGCACAGCACTCCTCTCAACTGCCACCTGTGTCTAGACATTCCTTTATCCGACTTTCTTTTAAAATTGCAATAACCTCATTTAAGGAGAAAAAATGGATATCAAAATAAGTGAAATAGGTATGCGCCAATGATTGCATTGCCAGGATAGTGATTATGGACCATTGCTATTACTACTAC
>NC_091571.1:590608-593108 GCF_042767895.1 Penaeus vannamei
CGGCGCCGTCCTGACCTTTGGGGCTTTTCGGGAGTCAGTCGTATTTTAGATTTATATGATTTTATTGATATATTTTTTTTTTTATCTGGAAACGATATGTCGATTATCTGAGGCGATTGTCTTTGTTTTGGTCGGTTTTCCCTTGGCCTGAAGGGGGAATTTGGCTTCGGCCGTTGTTTGAGGAGGAGGCAGCTATGCCAGGCACTCATGCTAAACTTGTAGACGTTATTTTGAGTCCCGCAGAATATGTGTCAGAGATGATTTGATATCGAATCAATCATCACACACACACACACACACACACACACACACACATATATATGCATAGAAATATATCTATCTATCTATCTATCTATCTATCTATCTATCTATCTATCTATCTATCTATATATATATATATATATATATATATATATATATATATATATATATATATATATATATATATATATATATATGTGAGTACATCTGCCACGTGCCCGTGTTCTTGGTTTAAGCACATTTGCACGGCGGAAGTGACAAGTGATTTTTGCGATTCTGGAGAAAGATAATACCGGGAGGAGAGAAGCGAAACGAGGAGAGGCGAAGGAGGAAGAAGGGGAAGCGAGGTGGCGAAGGAGGGGAGAGACGAAGTGAACGCTGCTGCTCGGTTCGAGGAGAGGAAACGCAAGCTGAAGCCGCGCGTCCGCCATCACCATTCCAGAACGAAGGGTATTGTCATCACCGCATCGCTTTAAGTGTTATGCGGAGGTGAATGCGCTCTCTGTATCATATGAAATAATGTGCTTCTAATTCTAGACAAGAATGTATTTCCGATGCAGTGTTCGACCGGTTTGTCTCTGGCTTAATTTTTTATGAAAGAAACCATGAAAAAATGTTTTTTTTTTTGTTTTTTATAGTCATCGAATGATGAAGAACGACTATCACAACTGACATGGTGTATTTCCATTAAGAGAGAAATGAAAATACAGAGAACCGAAGGAGAGAATATATATATATATATATATATATATATATATATATATATATATATATATATATGTATATATATATGTATATATATAAATATATATATATATATATATATATATATATATATATATAGAGAGAGAGAGAGAGAGAGAGAGAGAGAGAGAGAGAGAGAGAGAGAGAGAGAGAGAGAGAGCGAAGAGGAAGGGAAAAGAGATCATCTCTTCTCCTTTATTCCCTTTTCAACCTGCCTTTCCTCTTGACCCCGCACCTCTTGACCCTCGACCTCGTTCCCTTGGCTCCCTGGGAAGCGAGGTCACGATGTCAGCCTCAGTATACCGGAGTCAGCCGCCGTAACGAGGTCGCCGTCGACCGAGCGGCTCCTCGGCCCCGAAGCCCTTCTGCGCCTCCCACGCGAGGGTCGTCGGAGGCGTCGGGGGCGGGAGTCGCTCGCGATGCTCTTGCATGCAGGGAAAGGGTTGATGTGTGGAAATATATATATATATATATATATATATATATATATATATATATATATATATATATATATATATGTATATATATATATACATACATACACACACACACACACACACACACACACACACACACACATATATATATATATATATATATATATATATATATATATATATATATATACATATACATATATATATATATATATATATATATATATATATATATATATATATATATATATATATATATATATATATATATATAGACATTATTTATCTACCTAGATAGGTAATGTCTATGGATGCTAGTAAGCTCCTAGTTGCACACTTCTTTTGTTGGGTCGTGTATCAGTGGATAGAGTGCCTGCCTTGTGATTTCTTTGCAATGGCGGTGGAGGCTCGAATCCCTGTCAGAGAGGTTATAAATTCATATATATATATATATATATATAATATATATATATATGTATATATATATATATATATATATATATATATATATATATATATATATATATATATATATATATATATATATATATATATATATATATATATATATTCAAGTGTGTGCACTTCTGCCCTGTACACAACCCCCCCCCCGCCCGCTGTAACTTCCTCCATCGGCGTTGCCGTCTCGCAGGGTCGCTCTTTTGTCTCCGGGTCGCGACCTGAATTCAAACATTTTTCGGCCGGATTTATTATTTTGCTCCATTTTTGTTGCAGTTTAGAAACGCGAATTCCATGACTTTGCGAATAAAACATTTTTTGATTGGGTTTACACACACGTACACGGGCGTACTCGTGCGTGTATACGGTAAACATGCTTGAATAAGTATATATACATACATACATATATATATATATATATATATATATATTATATATATATATATGTATATATATATATATATATATATATATATATATAATACATACATATATATATATATATGTATAAATATACATATATATATGTATATATATACATACACATATATATATATATATATATATATATATATATATATATATATATATATATATAT
>NC_091571.1:600608-605608 GCF_042767895.1 Penaeus vannamei
ACCTCCGCTCATAAATCTAATAAAATCTACCCCACGTCTCTTCCTCCTCTGCCTCCTCCTCCTTTTCCTTCTACTTCTTCTTCACCTGCTCCACCTCTTCCTCCTCCTCCCCTTCCCTCTTCCTCCTTCTCCTCCTCTTCCTTCTTCTCCTCCTCTTCCCTCTTCCCCTCCTTCTCCTCCTCTTCTTTCTTCTCCTCCTCCTCCGCCCCATCAGGTGTCGCTCGCGGGCGGTTTTTGCGGGCGTGAGGACGGCGGCCCACCTGAGTCTCTCCCCCCCCCCCCCCCGCCCTCGAGAGCCGCTGGTCGGAGGCTCAATTTCCTCCCGAGCCGCTTCATCTCCGGCTGGGCCTCCGTCGGGAAACCGCCGCTTAAGCCGATCAGAAGCCAAGCCTACGTGAGGGAAGGGAGGGGGGGGGGGGTGAGGGCCAGGTGGCGGAGGAGGCAATCTGGCCGGCTTGGCACTTGGCACTCCGCCCGGGGGTTGGGGGGGGGGGATGGAGGTGAAATGCAGACGGCCTATATGACGCAATGTGCATGCATGTATAGATGAGTATATATGTATGTATATATATATACATTTTATATATATATATATATATATATATATATATATATATATATATATATATATATATATATATATATATATATATATATATATATATATATATATAACATATATATATATATATATATGATATAATATATATATACATATATATATACATATAAAACACACACAAACACACACACACATATATATACATACATATGTTTTTGCACATAAATGTAAAACTATTTGTGAGCGTCTGAGTTCGGTCGTGAATGAAAGGGTTATTTAGCAAAAGAGCGAAGACACTTCTGAATCAACCTTAACTCGGGTCTGAAGTCTGGGTGACCTCGAAACTTTCCTTTCACTTTTGTCTTTCGCAAAAAAATTGAATATATCATCTTTCTGGCAGTGAAGCACACACGCACACACATACATACAGACACATTACACACGCACATACAGTGAAACACACACACACACACATACATACAGACACAACACACACGCACACACAGTGAAACACACACACACACACATACGTACAGACACAGCACACACGCACACACAGTGAAACACACACACACACACACACACATACGTACAGACACAACACACACGCACATACAGTGAAACACACACACATACACACACACATACGTGCAGACACAACACACACGCACACACAGTGAAACACACACACATACATACAGACACAACACACACACACACACACGCACAAACGTATACACACAGCACACACATACACAAACACGCATACACACATAAACACACACACTCACTCACTCAATCTCTCTCTCTCTCTTTGTCTTTCTCCTCTCTCTCTCTCTCTCTCTCTCTCTCTCTCTCTCTCTCTCTCTCTCTCTCTCTCTCTCTCTCTCTCTCTGTCTCCTCCCCCCCCCCTTTAGCAAGACCAACGACCCGCCACCGACGCCCCTGGAACCCTTCTAAGAAACAAGAGAGGATAATGAAAAGCAAATTTAGACGATTTTCCTCATCACAGGCGATTCAATTCCTTTCTCCCCCCGATTCACCGCGGCTCATACATCACGTCCCTCTATTAAGGTCTTTTTGAAAGCTCGCCATCAGAGCAAATTCATCTGGCCTTTAAGTGGGTCAGATTTCAGTCCTTTCTCTCACTTCCGCCGCTATTTTCTCCCTCAATTGCCTCTTATTCTGTTTCATCACCGAGTCTTTCTTTCCCCCTTTTATCTATTTCTCTCTCTCTCTCCAGGAACGGTAATAAATTATTTTCTCGGTCACTCTAAAGGTAATAAATTACGAAAGTTTTATCTTATCTATATATTTTCTTTCTCTAAGAGATTTACGTTTTGCTGCAGTGTAGGGAATGCTATTGGAATGTAAAACAGAAATGATGTGATACCAATTGTGTCAGGCTTGTCACGTCCATCACTTTTGGAACTGTTAATTAATCAGTCATTATTCAGAATATTGCAAACATTCTCAATAATTATGGATGATTTCTCTCTCTCTCTCTCTCTCTCTCTCTCTCTCTCTCTCTCTCTCTCTCTCTCTCTCTCTCTCTCTCTCTCTCTCTCTCTCTCTCTCTCTCTCTATATATATATATATATATATATATATATATATATATATATATATATATATATATATATATATTTATATATACACATGTGTGTGTGTGTGCGCGTGTGCGTGCGTGCGTGCGTGTGTGTGTGTGTGTGTGTGTGTGTGTGTGTGTGTGTGTGTGTGTGTGTGTGTGTGTGTGTGTGTGTGTGTATGTGTGTGTGTGCGTAGATTTGGAATGCAACTAAAATCTTCAACTTGGTCGTTTTTATACATTGTTGGTTACATAATTCTGAAGTGCAATTTGTTTCACACGTTATATTTGCTTGCTGAACACTGGTTCCACAGGAAATTGATAAACCGTCTGAGAGCCAATGTTTGTGCAAATCAGCATATACAAAGCTCGCAAGTTTGGAAAGAATATTGAATGGTTCTTCTGGGTCACATTTTGAGTGAGACTTTAAATAACTTGCTCTAAAGTTTCTTCTTCCGCCAAATACTTTCCCTTCGACAGGACACAATTCTCTCCTGAAGAAGTGTAATACAAGCATCCCAGGAGAGCATGGGAGGTCGCTGCAGCTTTCAATGTCCTTTTTTAGGTCTTGTGATTATCGCGAGGCAAGGGAGACAGCGGCTTTGTCCTGACGAGCCCTTCGGTCTGATCGCGGGAGCCGGAGCGTTTCTAGAAGTTTATTTCTGGAACAGATCTGCGTGATATCAGGAGCTATGAACGTGTGTATCTTTCCTCTCTCTCTTTCTCTATCTGTTTGTTTGTCTATCTCTACCTTTAGAGATTAATAGCTATAACATATCTATGTATGAATGTATACATATCATTTGCCTTCCCTCTGTATGTCTGTCTGCCTCTCTCCCTCCCTCTCCTCCTCTTCCCCCCTTCGTTCTCCCCTTCATGTATTGGCATTCAAAGTGCAGCAAACAGAGCAATCACCTAATTTCCTCTCCCCTCCCTCTTCCTCCCTCCCGTTCGCCTACGCCTCTACAACAGCTATTCCGCCAGTTGCCTTTGATCACCAACGCAGGTCGCTACTCGCGCTCTGACGCTCCTTTGAGTGTAAGTTGTCAACATCCCTCGTTCCCTTATTTATTTTTTATTATTATGATCATAGATTTTTTTTTTTTTTTTGGGGGGGGGAGGGTTATCTGCACAATGACCTTTTCTCCCCCTTTTCCTCCTCCTCTGTTCTCGAGTTTCCCTCGCCTTCATATCGTCACAAATGAACGTTGCAGACTTACCGGCTCCAAAAGGCGGAATGAGAACGAACGGGATTTTGCATCTATTAGATATGAGATGCAGCGGAGGAGAGGAGAGAGAAGGAGGGAGGAGAAAGAGGGAGAGAGAGAGGGGAGAGTGAGGGGAGAAAGAGAGTGAGGGGGGGGGGGGTAGAGAGAGAGGGGGAGAGAGGGGAGATAGAGGGATTAAGAGCGAGAGAAAAGAGACCGTGAGGGTTCCTGCAACCCTTCCCTCTGCGACTGTTTCATCTGTTGCTGTCTCCTCATTACCATATCTTGCGTGGCGCTGAAGTTTCTCCTCTCCTTTTTACTCTGTATCTTTCTCTTCTCCCTGTTCTGTTCTGGATTAGTATCTTACTCTTACTCTTACTCTCTCTCTTTCTCTCTCAAACACACGTATTCAACTTTACCTGACGTGGGAAGCGCTAACCAGACCAACCATCGTCCCGTACCTGAATGGAAGAGAAAAACAGAGCTACATGAGCGTCAATCATTCAAAATACCACCATTACTATCATTAAAAGTGATAATAACAACAGTAATGATGACTGTGATAACGATTATAAGAAGGATAATGGTGATGATGAGGATTGATGATATTAAGAGTAGCAAGCATAATATCATAACTATTATCATTATTACTATCATGGCAAGCAATATAAAGAGCAACACTGAGTAAAATTGAGATTTATACCACCAAAGGGATCAGTGTCGGTGAAGATACAGCTAAGAAAGAATGAGAAGATAAAAAAAAAACATGTCAGCTGATCTTTTCAACTTATCAAGAGTCGAAGAAGTTACAATTTCAGAAGGCAATATATTACAAAGCCAACAAATGGCAGTAAAAAATCATCTAGAAAATGGAGATGTTGACGATCGACTTACATCAAATGTCATTGAACTGGTAACTCTTGCAGGTCGATAAAAATCAGTTAAAACTTACAGAGGGATGTGAATTATCGGTTACAATCTTTTATAAGACTGAAAGAGCCCCTGATAACCCTACGGTGCTCAGTGTCCAAATGTAAGTCAGACAGGAGAAATTTAATGGAATTAAAAGAACAATCAAGCAGTCTTAGGTGTGACTCTTCAGCAGATAACCAGACAGGATAAAATACTCAAAATCAGGCAGACTAAAAAGAAAGAAAAAAAAAAAGCACCTACGAATAATGTCATCATAGATCTTCTTGCACTTGCAAAGGATGCCTAACTTGAATGAAATTGCCCGGGTCATATTCCTAATATGCAATTCAAAGGTAAGCTTTGGATCAAAGGCTACACCTAAGAGCTTCAGATTATCTACTGAGGTGATTAAGACTCCATTAATCAGCAGACTTGGATGCTGAGGCAACTGCGTTCGAGACTGACTCACAATCCTTACCTTGGACTTGGTAGGATTCAGTTTCATGCCCCACCGAGAGCACCACAATTGAATCATCAGCAGGTCAACAGTGAGACTGTCAGCTACCATTTGCCTTGTTGCCATAGAAGTTATATAATCTAAGAAGTATCATCAGCACATGCCAACATTTTATTTGTAATGCCAGGCCACATATCGCTTGTATATAAAATTAGAATCAAAGGGCCAAGACCACTACCCTGAGGAACCCCAGACGACACACGGGAATACGAG
>NC_091571.1:613108-615608 GCF_042767895.1 Penaeus vannamei
TAAATAATGCTTAGTCTCACTTAGCAAACTCGGAAACACACACACGCACGGTATGTAGGATCACAATTGACGTGAATAACACTTTTCTGGAGATCTTGAACAAACAATGAAATTCAGACAAACTGCGGAAATCATATGATCTAAAAACTGGAAAAAGAAAGAAAGGAAAATAAGAGATATATAGATAGATAGAGAGAGAGAGCGAATGAGAGAGAGAGAGAGAGAGACAGACAGACAGAGAGAATGAAAGAGAGAGAGAGAGAAAAAAAAGAAAGAAAGAAAGAGAGAGAGAGAGAGAGATGGGATTTGAATACTTATCAAGGTCCTCGAATAGAAATTCTCTTCAGCGCATGTTACGGGTTCGTTTCCTTCCAAGATCTAATGACAGTCACTCTGAGGAAGAGGAAACAGCATGGCGAGGCTGAATCTGTCAAGCCATAATAGTCTAGAAGAAAACTATAAAAAGATAAATTAATAATGTCGCTTTAAGTAGAGGAAGGGAAGGGCCGAGGGAAGATGAGGAAGGGAGAGGGATAGAGAAAAGCGAATTAGAGGGAGGAAGAAGAAGGAGAGAAGGAGGAAGAGAGAGGATGAGGAAAAAAGGAGTATAAGGGAGAAAGAGGAAGGAGAGTAGAAGGTAAAGGTGGAGGAAAGGGAACGGAAAATGAAGGAAGAAGAAGGAAAATAACGCGATGATGAGGAGGTAGATGAGAAGGAGGAGAAGAGAGGAAGCTCCGACAGACATGAAAGAGGAGGGGCGTCCGCGGGCGAGGCAGGAGTCACGCCCGCGGGAGAACTGCGGCGCCCCGGACGTGCTGGAGGGCGAGGAGCGCGGGCGGCGGGCGTGAATGGGCTGCGTGATGGAGGGGCGCTGGTGGCTTCAGCGGCCCTAAATGTGGGTCAGTGTGAAGGGGCTGAAAGGCGGGCGGGCGGAAAGGGCTTTGAAAGACGCCACAACACGGGAACCTCTCGTGCCGCCCCTTCTTCCAGCCTGCTTGCTCGCCTCCTCGTCCCCCTCGACGCATGCTGCCTCGGGGCTCAGACAGCCCTGGACGCATTTCTGCCTCATGGATGCCAGCCTCATGGATGCCAGCCTCATGGATGCCAGCCTCATGCTCGCGCCTGCCCTGTCTGGAGGCTTTCTTTCCTCCTATCATACCTCAATCTTTACCTTTATTTGTATCGTTTTCCAATCGATTTTATTCTTGTTTTTCCAAAGTGATGTTAAAATCTAAATTGATATCATTTGATGGTATCAATAAACTGCTATTATTTAGTATCATTAAAACGGCATTGTGGATTTTATGCTGAGTCATGCGTGGCGCTGGAACAATATGGAATAAATCGAACGGCAGCGGTGACTCACCTCCTGCTTTATGGACTCTGGCAAATAAGCGGAAATGGGAATTGATTCGTAAGCAGGAATATTGCACGATAATTATAATAGAAAATCGTTATCATAAATACCTCTCTATCGTTCGTTCTCTGAGTGTCTGTCTATCCGGTTCATTCCCTGATTCTGTTGAGGGAGGCTCTCTCTCTCTCTTTCCCTCTCCTTCTTCCTCTCTACTGTCCAACTCTCTCTCCCTCTCCTTTTCTCTTCCCTTCGTCCTTCCTCCTTCCTCGATCCCCCCCCCTTTCATTCCCTCCTTCCCTCTTTCTCTCTTTCCCCTCCCTCCCTCTCCCTCCCTCCACTATTGATTCACCACACTTATACGAGGAAAAAAAAAAAAAAAAAAGGGGAGGGAAAAATCCATAATCCAAATCTGTGTCGCGAGTTGGATATTGGATCCGCGGCAAAAGGGAAGGAACAGAATGGAAATGAGACTAAAAATGAGGAGAGCGAATGAGGTGCGGTGGTATTGTCCGCCGGGAGGGAGAGGCCGGGGTTAAGGGTGGGCGTGAGGACCCACTTCAGCGAGAGTACCCTCGGCGGTGGGCGCGGGTGGGCGGGAGGGCGTATGGTGGGGGGTTGAGCTGAAGAAACGAATAGGTGGGCGGGGAAAGGATGAGGGGTGAGGAAACAAGTGGGTGGGTGGGTGTGGAAACAAATGGGTGGGAAGAGGTGGGCTGGAGAAAAGAGACGATAGGAGAAACGAGTGGGTGGGTTAAAAAAAATAGGTGCGGAAAAGAGGTGGGCAGGGGAATAGGGATGGATGGGTAAAGGTTGTGGGTTAATGAGTAGTGAAAAAAGTGGGTGAGGGTGAGAGAAGGAATAAGGTGGGTTGGACAAGGAATGAGGGGGAGGAGGAATAGGAGGGGGGGGGGGGTAAGAGAGTTGGTGTTGTGGCATTGGTGTTAGGAGGGGGGGGGAGGAAGAATAGATTTAAAAAGTATAATGCTCTGACAAGCGTGACTCTTTCCCTTCTCCCCTCTTTCTTTCTATCTGACCCTTCCTTCCTCCCCCACGTCTCTTTCTCTCTCTTTTTTTCTTTCTCTCTCTCTCACCCTCATTCTCTTTCTCCAATCCCCCTCCCACTCCATACCTTTCTCTCACTAT
>NC_091571.1:623723-626223 GCF_042767895.1 Penaeus vannamei
AATAAAAAAATAAAAAATAAAGAGAGAGAGAGAAAAAAGAGAGAGAAAAAGGATGACATTGATGCTTGAATATATCCCCGGAAACGTTATTCATTTTCATTCATTTTTTTTCTAGATTTATTATTCTGTTTGTCGTTGATACTGCTGTCGTTGTAATGCCGAGAAAATACCCTTTGACAGATGATAAAAAGTGGGTTTTACGGGAAGATTAAAGGTGATTATAGCTTGCTTCACTTGTTTCACTTGTGTACACACGCATACGCACGCGTCCATGTTGTATAACTATATGGCTATATATGTGTTTTTCTACGTTTGTGAACACACACGCAAATATATATGTGTATATACACATATAGATGTATCTATCTATCTATCTATCTATCTCTTTCTCTCTCTCTCTCTCTCTCTCTCTCTCTCTCTCTCTCTCTCTCTCTCTCTCTCTCTCTCTCTCTCTCTCTCTCTCTCTCTATATATATATATATATATATATATATATATATATATAGAGAGAGAGAGACATAGATAGATAGATAGATGGATAGATAGATTGATATAGATGCGTCGATCGTCATCAATGAATAAAATAGATAGATACACCTACCTCTCATACAGACACGCACACATGCAAGTATATGTAATCAGCTGTTCTAGAGATCGCTCCTCCGCGCAATAAAACACAGCTCCCCAACCCCTCCCCCTCCCCCACCTGCTCCCCCCACCCGCCAGCACCCCCGGGTTGCACAGCGCCCGCAAGAGCAAAAATGAATAGAAGAATAAAAGGGAAATAAAGGCAACAACAATATATCTCACACTATCAGAAATCGCGGGCGTCGGCCTGGAAAATTGGATTTGAGTACATCGGGAAATGCCTTTCTGTGGAGCCACGCGCGCCCCCCCCACCCACCCCCTTCCCCCTATTCCCGTGTCGCCGCTGCTGCGAAAACCGGCAAATAAAAGAATAACGGTTAATAAAACACTAAAAGCATTGAAAAGAGAGAGGGGGAAGGTCACCATTCTGAGCTTACAAAAACCTCTCCTCTCCCTCTCTCCTTTCTCTACCCCGCCCCCCTCTCCTCGGTCTGCCAGCGAACACAGCGCTTTTTTGGTACTGAAACTTCCTTCCTCCCTCTCCTCATCACCCCTTCTCCTCCTCTTCCCCTTTCCCTCTCTCTCTCCCATCTCCCCCTCTCAGCCTCTTCCCATTCCCTCTTTTTCTCTCCTCGTCCCCTCTTTGTCTTTCTCATCTTCACCCCATCCACATCACTGCCTCATTCCCTTTCCCCCTCTCCCACCCCTTCCTTTTATCCCTATTCTCCCACACCTCACCTTTTCCTTCTCCTTCCTCTCTTCCCTTCCCCTCTTTCCATCTCCCTCTCTCCTCTCCTCCCCTTCCCTTCCTCCTCTCCTCCTTCCCTCCCCATTTCCCTCCTATTCCCCCTCCAACACCCACTCCTCCCCCCTTCCTAAATCCCCACTCCCTGTGCTGTTCTGACCGAAGGGAGAGTCACAATATCTCTGCGCAAGGAATCTTTCTATAAACTCTTTTTTGTGATATGTCCCTTTATTTGTAATTTGTGGTTATAATAACAATAATAATGATAACGATGATAATAGTAATGATAATAATAATAATGATAAGAATAATAATGATAACAATGATAATAAAAATGATGAACTTATTAACAACAACAATAATGACAACAAAAACAATAACAATGATGATGCCGATCATAAAAGTACCGATGATAATGATAACAATAACAACAAAAAGTCCGACGAACCCCGCTAAAGAGAACCACATCAACGTCAGGAATTTGGGTCAGTCGAGAAGTACTCGCTTCTGCCACATTAGAGATATTAGAAGGTAGGGTGGCGAGGGGGAGGAGGGGAGGGAGTGGAGGGATGGTGAGGGGAGAGAGAGGGAGGGGGTGAGGGGAGGGAAGGGGGAAGGAGGGAGGGGGGAGGAGGAGGGAGGAGGGAGGAGGGGGGAGAGAGAGAGAGGAGAGAGAGGAGGAGGAGGGAAGGGAAGGGAAGGGGAGGGAGAGGGAGGGAGGAGGGAGGGAGGAGGGGAGGAGGGATGGTGAGGAAGGGAAGGAGAAGGGAAGGGGGAGGAGGGGAGGGATAGTGAGGTAAGGGGGAGGAAGAAAGGGGAGAAAGGAGAGGATGGGAGGGACGGGGAGGTAAAGGGAGGAGAGGAGGGAATGGGAGGGAAGGAGAGGAGGAAAGGGGAGGGGAGGGGGAGGGAGGGGAGGATGACTTTCATTAAAACGCTGGAAACACTCCTGGTTTCTGTTTGTTTCTCTCTGCGTTTCTCGTTTACGCTCATTTTCTTTCCTTCTTGTTCTGATCGTTTTTCTTCTCAAGAAAAATATATGTTATATGTTATATATATATATATATATATATATATATATATATATATATATATATATATATGTATATATATATATATGCATATATATATATATATATATGTATATATATATATATGCATATATAT
>NC_091571.1:631223-636223 GCF_042767895.1 Penaeus vannamei
GCAAATTAAAAACCACATCCTGCAGGAGAGATCGTCCAGTTCTTATAAAATAAACTTCAATTTTACTGCTTTCTTGCTTTTTGTACATTTCATTTTCTTTTTCTTTTATTTATTTCCTTTGCTTTTACTTTATTTTATATGATTTTGATAATATATGATTTTGATAATATATGATTTTGATGATATATGGTTTTGATAATATATGATTTTGATAATGATAATAGTAATAATGATAATGATAATAATTATGATGATAATAATGATAATGACATGAAATAATGATAATAACAATTAACATAAAAAAATTATATCAATATTAATGGTAATGATGCTGGTAATGCTAATAATTATGATGATAGCAATATCAGAAACTGACGATAAAAAATAGCAACAGTATTAATATGAGCAACTTAAAGAATCAAAACACGTAATACCACGAAGAAATACCTCGTCAAGATCCTCTCCCTTCAGAGCCGCCGACAAACCGCACCAAAGTCCCCATTCCCGACGCATTCCCGACGCATTCCCGACCCATTCCCGGCCGAGGCAAAGGTCAACCTCGGGAGCAATTACCTAGACCGCGATATAATTAGGAAATGTGTCAGCCATCTGCCAGGTGGTGCAACCTTTAATTAACTCTTAAATGGCACCTTTTTTTCCGCCGATGGATAGATTCTCTTCTGTTCATTAATGGAGGCGTTTTCAATCATTTCCCCTCGGTGACGTCATTTCCTGGGCCGAGGCGGGGCGGAGGAGATGGAGGCTGGGAAGTGATAGGAGGAGGCCGCTTCCCTCCGCCTGTTGTGCGAAGGAGTGCGTCTTCGCTCTCGCTCTTTGTTTCTTCTCTCTTGTTTCCTTTCTTTTTCGCTCTTCTCTCTCTCCTCTTTCTCTTTCCCTTCCTTGTCGTCTTTGTCTTGCCTTCCTGGTTCTTTATTTCCATCTCTTCTTCCCATTCTTCGTAGGATCAGATTCATCCTCCATGTTATTGTTCTTCTTCCTCTCCTTCTTCCGTTCTGCCCACATTATCTACTGCTTCTATTTCACCTTTCCCTTCTCTTCTTCTCTCCTCTATCTTCTACCTGCTCTTATTCTTACTTATACTCCTCCTATTCTTACTTGCCCTCCTCCTCCGCCTACTCTTCTTTCTCCTCCTACACCTATTCCTCATTCGCTTTTTTTTCTTTTCCGACATTACCTCCTTTATCCCTCCTCACCCTCATCCCCTTTTTCCTCCTCCAGCACCACTTCACGCATCATTGCCTCCCCCTCCTCCTCCTCAGGCGCTACTACTACTTCCACTTCTTTTCATCTTAGCAGTACACCCCCTCCTCCTCCTCTTCCTCCTCTTCATCCAACCCTTATCCTCCTCCTCCTCCCTCCTCCCCCAACCCCCTGTCCCTACTCCTCCCTCTCCCCAACCCCCTGTCCCTCCCCCTCAACCCCCTGCCCCTACTCCCACTCTTCCCCCTCCCTCCTTTCTTTTCCTTTTACTCCCCACTCACTCAACCCTATTCCCTCCTCCCTCTCCCCAACCCCTGCCCCTACCCACCCACTCCTCCCCCTCCTCCTCCTTTCTCCTTCTACTCCCCCACTCCTCCAACCCTCCTCCCCTTCCCTCCTCTCTCCCCAACCCATGTCCCTACCCCACCAACCCCTGCCCCTACTCCACTCCTCCCCTCCTCCTCCTTTTCCTTCTACTCCCCACTTCCTCCAACCCTACTCGCACTCCCTCCTCCCCCTCCTCCTCCTTTTCCTTCTACTCCCCCACTCCTCCAACCCTCCCCTCCTCCTTTTCCTTCTACTCCCCCACTCCCTCCAACCCTCCTCCCACTCCTCCCCCTCCTCCTCCCTTTTCCTTCCTACTCCCCACTCCTCTCCCTCCTCCTCCTTTTCCTTCTCCCCCACTCCTACAACTCCCCTCCCCCACTCCCTATCCTCCCTGCAAGAGCAACCGCCGAGACTCGCCGATGATTATCTCGTCCGCAAAAAAAAAAAAAAAAAAATAGATGGAATCACCGCTCGCTTGTTTTCTTCCCCGACGCTGAACACATGGCGGGATTCGCATGGTCCGTCGGTGTGCGAGAGAGATACGGAGAAAGAGGGACGAGAGAGATACGGAGAGAGAGAGAGAGAGAGAGAGAGAGAGAGAGAGAAAAGCGGAGTGAGAGGAGTGAGGAGAAGAGAGAAGAGAGAGAGAAGAGAGGAGAGGGAGTGAGAGGAAGAGGGAGAGGGAATTGGAGAGAGAGAGAGAGAGAGAGAGAGAGAGAGAGAGAGAGAGAGAGAGAGAGAGAGAGAGAGAGAGAGAGAGAGAGAGAGAGAGAGAGAGAGAGAGAAGAGAGAGAGAGAGAGAGAGAGAGAGAGAGAGAGAGAGAGAGAGAGAGAGAGAGAGAGAGAGAGAGAGAGAGGAAGAGAGGGAGGGAAAGAGAGAGAGAGAGAGAAGGATGAAAGGAGGGAGGTAAAGAGAGAGAAAGAGAGAGAGAGAGAGAGAGAGAGAGAGAGAGAGAGAGAGAGAGAGAACGAGAGAGAGAGAGAGAGAGAGAGAGACAGAGAGAGATAGATAGAAAAATAGCGAGAGAGAAAGAGAAAGAGAGAGAGAGAGAGAGAGGGAAAGAGAGTGAGAGAGAGAGAGAGAAAATCAGAAATCAGAAATCACACCCACTGGCGGACACACACCGCCAACGGATCTCAAACAACCGGCCTGTTTCATGACGCCGAAACCGCAGGCCATTTGCATCTGGTCCGAAAAGGGAAATTCGGCGAGAGAAATCGCTGATTTGCGAACGGCCTTTTGCGATATGGAAATCATTCCTCATCGCCGGGTGCCAGCGACCGGACGGAAGTAAAATATGGACGTAGTAATGGTGATGCTGATGAAAGTGAAAACAAAGGAGGGTATAATACACATACACATCTATTTGCATTTACATATGTAAATACATAAATGAATATATATATATATATATATATATATATATATATATATATATATATATATATATATATATATATATATATATATATATATATATATATATATATATATATATATATATATATATATATATATATATATATATATGTGTGTGTGTGTGTGTGAGAGAGAGAGAGAGAGAGAGAGAGAGAGAGAGAGAGAGAGAGAGAGAGAGAGAGATATATATATAGAGAGAGTGAGGAGACGAGAAAGAGAGAGCGAACGAAAGAGAGAGAATCAATGAAACAAATACAAAATATCGGCCAAAATCAGCCTGCGTGATATGCCTTCCGGGTCCGTTCCATCTAATTAATGACTTGATTTAGGTAATATAAAGTATCGATTTAAAACCAAATACACAATTCAGTTTTTTGCAATATCACTAACAAACGAAAATTTACGTGAAATCCATGTATATAGTTATTGTCTCCTATCATATTAGCATTATAAACCACATAGATGTTATTCTAATATATTGATCAGCAACATTCATTTAGTAACAATTGAGTTCTTTCAATTTAACTAATTATTCATCATCCATCAGTGTACATTACTAGTTTATTTACATTATAGATCTCTCCACCTTTGAATTATTAACACTCGGCCAAGATAAATATCAAAGCCATTCACGCTGTTGGTTTTGTCTGACGAATCAAGAATCCATTCATGTTTTTTTCTGTCTTTTTCAGTACTCACGATCTGACTCAAAACTTGGACTGCAAACGTAAAAAAATAAAAAATGAATAGAAAATAAATAAATGAATAAATAAAAAAGAAAAAATAAGAAACTAATGATATAATGAATGATATGATAGATAATAACTAGAATAGCAAAAAGATAGTTAATATATAATGTAAAAATAGTAAAAAAAAATGTAGTCTGATATACAAAGTGAAGATAGCAAGTTTATGCTAGTTTAAAACAATTAGATATAATAAGTACACACAAAAAATACGTAGTGAAAAGAAAGAACGAAATCTAACCAAAAGAGAGTAAAGGGTAAAATATTATTGAAAATAAGAAGTTGAATGTACGAGAGGAAGGGAAACAAGACGAGGAAATGAAATAAATGACAAAATAACGGATGCTCTAATTATCTCATCGATACACATCCCCTCTCTGAGATAATGGGAACCGAACAAAGATGAGAATAACAGTAGACAAATAGATAGGTAGACAAACACGAACACATAGATAAATAGATCGGTCGATCGATAGATGGGTAAATGAAGAGATGGATACACTGTCTGTGGATATCATCCTTCACTATGATGGAACGTAGATAAGAACAGCAAAAGATAAGTAGACTCATACGAACGAATAGACATAGATAAATGGATCGGTTGGGTGATAGATAGATTATATATATAGATAAGAAGAGAGATTAATAGCCAGAAGTGAAGTTTGAAATAGAAAGACAGAGTAATGGACTGGCAGATGGAAGGATAATTAGAAAAGTCATTTGAATAAAGATTACAGATTTCTCTTTCTATCCCGGATATTCGTATTTTTTCCTATGCCCTCTTTCTCTTTCTCTTTCCCCCTTATAACAACATATCTCTCCCTTACTCTATCTCTCTCCCCTTTCTCTCTCTTCTCTCTCTCTCTCCATCTCTTTCTCTCTCTGTCTCTCTCTCTCTCTCTCTCTCTCTCTCTCTCTCTCTCTCTCTCTCTCTCTCTTTCTCTCTCACTTTTTCTCCCTCCCTCCCTCCTTTCCTCCCCCCCCCCCTCTCTCTCTCTCTCTCTCCTTCCTCCGTGTAATATTATTGTAGCTTTCTCGTCCATTATTCTGAGATGTATTCCTCGCAGTTTCATTATCTTATTGATGAGACATTTATCCATTTTTCTCCAACTCACTCTTCATTATCTGAAGAATTACTCCTGCACACGAATGGATAGGAAAAGATGGGGCGATAGAAGGGAACGCTGAACACAGACAGGAACAGATGAAGGAATATTAAAGAATGATGATGATGAGGAGGAAGAAAGGGGGGGGGGGGTGGCAAGGATAGGAAAAAGAGGAGGAGG
>NC_091571.1:641223-643723 GCF_042767895.1 Penaeus vannamei
TATATATATATATATATATATATATATATATATATGTATATATAATGTACACATACACACACACACACACACACATATATATATGTATGTATGTATATATATGCTGTATAGTTCTAACCGCTGCATACGTTGCTATATTCATATATGAAATACACATACACAATGCTTGGCGCATGTCTGTCTGCTCGAGTCCTGTCGCAGCCACAGAGAGGAACGTAACTCTGATTATGGAGAGGGGGGGAGGGGGGGGGGGGGTTGGCCGATACCTGCGACTGACACATGGGGGGGGGGGAAGGTCCTACCCCCGGGTGGTCCCCTGGGAGCCCCGGTCCTCGTCACGGTTGGGTTTCTTTGAGGTCTTGGACGTGGCAGTGGCAGTGCGAGTTGTGCATAAGAAGTGACGTTTTGGAAATTTTCAGGAAAGGATTCGAAAATTCAAGTAGGAGTTCAGCGATGGCGGATTGTCATTCTCAGGCACGCGCATACTCTCTCCTTCTCTCTCTCTCTCTGTCTCTGTGTCTCTCTCTTTCTCTGTCTCTCTCTCTCTCTCCCTCTCCCTTATTTTCTCTCTCTCTCTGTCTGTCTGTCTCTCTCTCTCCCCTCCGTCTCACTCTCTCTCTCCCTCTCTCTCTCTGTCTGTCTGTCTCTCTCTCTCTCCTCCGTCTCACTCTCTCTCCCTCTCCCTTATTCTCTCTCTCTCTTTCTCTGTCTGTCTCTCTCTCTCCTCTCCGTCTCTCTCTCTCTCTCTTTTTCTCTCTCCTTTCTTCTTCCATTTTCTCTCTCTTTATTTCTCTTTCTCACTCTTTATCTATCTCACTCTGAATGAAGAAATAACCAATGTATATATATATTTGCCGAAGCTCACACACGAACTCATACAATGAATCAGCCAAAGAATTAAAACACCCATAAAGCTCTCTTCTGTTTTCGTTTGCCACGTTGCAGCTGAGACAAAAGAGGCTGGATATTGATGTTTTTGTCCTTTTTGGATATATGCTTCTTTTTTCTCTTCTGCTTCATCTATTTTATCAGTTTTGTCAGTCCTTTTCTTGAGTCTTGGTGTTCCTCTCATTCCTCCTCCTCCCCCCTTTCGCTTTCCTTCTCATCCCTTCTCTGTCTCTCGTTTCCTTCTCTCTTTCTTTCACTCTCTCTCTCTCTCTACCTTTCTCTCTTTCGCTCTCTCTCAGTTTATCTACCTACCCATGGATTTATCTATCTCTATCTTTCTCTTATTCTCAGTCTCCCCTTTTCTCTCACTTTTCTCACCCTCTCTCTCACCCCATCGCCAACCCCACATACTCTCTATTTTTCCCTTCCCTTCCCTCCCCCTGTAACTCCCCCAGTCCTTTTGAATAAGTCCGCGCCGAGTAAAAATTTCATTTTCCTTTTCAATTCCGCTTCTCTTCCCTTTTAACCTACGCACAGAATTATCTCCGACTGTTGTCTCAACTCTCTTCGCCCAAACACAAGAGCAGCTGATATGAAGAGTCAAAGGGGCGTGTGCGAGTCGCCATCCTTAGGCCGAGGGAGCATAGAGACCAAAATCCATCTCAATGGAGCCGTCTGCCAACCACAGACCATAATTGAATTCTTTTATTTCCCGCTGTCGCCTGCGCGCTCGGGCCGCCGCCGCGCCGGGCCTCGTCCGCAGCACCTTTGATGGGCGAGTGGCCGCGGGCGGGAGGGGGGAGGGGGGTGAGAGGGGTGAGGGGTGAGGGAAGAGAGGCCGTGGGCGGGAGGGGGAAGAAGAGGGGGGGAGGGGAGGGCGAAGTGGCCGTGGGCGGGGAGGGGGAAGAGGGGGGAGAGGGGGGGGAGAGGCAGAGGAAGAGAGGGAGAGAAAGGGATAGGGATATGGTGAGGGAGAGGAAAAGGGAGAGAAGCAGACTGAGAGAGAGAGAGAGAGAGAGAGAGAGAGAGAGAGAGAGAGAGAGAGAGAGAGAGAGAGAGAGAGAGAGAGAGAGAGAGAGAGAATCATTGCATGTATGTCTACCCTCAGCCTTTCCCTGCATCCCTCAAGACACTCCCAAGGCACTCACAAACTTCAGGACAACCACACATACGTTTTACCTGCTGCACGACAGGGTATAAACCTTACCTCCCCCCTCCAGCCCCCGTCCCTCCCGCTCCCTCCCTCCTCCTGCAGGAGCGGCGTCCTCCGGGGGCCCTTCGGCGCGGTCAACGAGGTGCTTGGGCGGCGAGATGGCCTCCGGGGACGGCGATTCCCGGCCGATCTGCGGTCGCCTCCTCCGTCGGGAATGGCCTCGTTGCGCCTCCTCAGGACCGCGTCTCAGGATTTCTCTTCCTCTTCTCGGCTCCGCGGAGGAAAAGCGTGACGTGTGAGGGGCGCTGACGCCAAGGAAGCGGAGAGGCACCGTCGGGGATTCTCGCCCGCCCTTGGGCTTCGGCGGTCGTGGCCTCCGTCGCAGGTCGCGGCGCTGCTCTCTCATCACGGCGCGAAAGGCATTCCTAAATCCCTAACCGTGTTAGTGCGGGAAGACGG
>NC_091571.1:688723-691223 GCF_042767895.1 Penaeus vannamei
GGCGAAGCGAAAAAGGGTTGTTTATGGTTATCTATGTATCTATAACACGCTTACACAAATACATATATATATATATATATATATATATATATATATATATATATATATATATATATATATATATACATATATATATATATATATATATATATATATATATATATATATATATATATATATATATATATATATATATATATATATTCATTTATTTATTTATTTATTTATTTATTTATAAACACGATCAAGAGAACAATATTGTAGCCTTGTAATTATATAGCACTATAACAACGCACACTTGAAAATTGAGAGCTGGACTAGGAGGCAGAACAGGGGATAGAGGAAGGGAAATGGAAAGGGGAAGGGGAAGGGGAAGGGGAAGGGAAGGGGAAGGGGAAGGGGAGGAGAGGGGAGAACGGAAGGGAATGAGGGAAACAAAAGTTCGTTAATATTCCCCATACATTCCGTTCAGGGGAATTATGCCTGGGAATAATAGAGGCCGATTCTGATGTGGAAGTTCCTGTGCAATTAATGTGCAAAAAGTTACTTGACAAAATTTTTCATTTACGGAAATATGACGGGAACCTAATTAAATTTTCATGTTAATCAAAAAAAGAAAGTTATATACATTACATGTATGATTCTGCCTGTAAAAAGAAACGAAAACAAAGCAAAAAATGTTACAAGAAAAACATACGAAGATGGAAGTAGGACAGATGAATAATCATGAGATTTATTCTTTTTCCTAGAATTTTCGAAAAAAAACTTTATTTCGTGCTCTTTCCTTCCGCTCTTACGTTGAACGACTTGCAATGACGAGATGTCTCAGAATCACAAGGAAGAATTCGAAAGTTACAAAACGAACATACATACACACACACACGCGCGTGCGCACACACACACACACACACACACACACACACATATATATATATATATATATATATATATATATATATATATATATATATATATATATATATATATATATATATATACATATATATATATATATATATATATATATATATATATATATATATATATATATATATATATATATATATATATATATATATACACATATGTATATATATATATATATATAAATATATATATATATATACATATTTATATATATATATATATATATATATATATATATATATATATATATATATATATATATATATACACTAAATCTACCAATAGCATAATGGATATTTATTCCCTTATACGGTCTTCTCACGCAGGCGTTCTGCATAGCTAATGCCTCGTAAACAAATGCCGGCCTTTTGGCATTCCGAGAGACGCCGAAGAGGGATCTGGCGGCCGCTGGAACCCATCGCTCGGAGGACCTGCGACCCGAGGCGACCGTACATACAAATATATAGGAGCCTCACACGCACGTATACACGCACTCATATCTATTTATATCTAGATGTGTGTGTTTGTGTTAGTGTGTTTGTGTGTGTATGTGTTAGTGTGTTTGTGCGTGTACATGTATGTGTGTATGTGTGTGTTTGTTTGTGTGTGAGTGTGTGTTTGTTTGTGTATGTGTGTGTGTCTGTCTGTCTGTGTGAGTGAGTGTTTCCGTGTGTGTGTGTGGGTAGGTGGGTGTTTGTGTTTCCGTGTGTGTAAACTTAAGTGTATAAATATAAGTGCATGTGTACATACACGAAGTACTGTGTGGGCATATCAATGCAACAAGTAAACATTCCTAGCGAAGACTTCCATAGCATACAAGTGGAAGCAATCTAGACTCACAAAAAAACTGAATAAAACAATCGAGTCTGGAATAAGTAAACAGTTAGCGAGCGCTGAAGGAGAGCCTACTCTAGCCAGCGCCCGGACCTACAATATAACCCGTTCAGAACTCAACTTGTGTCAACAGAAGCCATTAAACGTGGCACTCGCGGCACTGAAGGATGGGGATGGTAACGAAGAAGGGGGGAGGGAGGAAGGGGGTAGAGGAGGGAGGGAGGAGGGAGTGGAGGGAGGAAGAGGAGGAGGAGGAGGAGAAGGAGGAGGAAGAGGAGAAGGAGAAGGAGGAGGAAGAGGGCGAGGAGAATAAGAAGGAGAAGGAGGAGGAAGAGGAGGAGTATGAATAGGAGTGGGAGGAGAGTCTAGTTAGCTTCGAAGAGAGGGAGAAGAGAAAGAAAAGAGGAGGGAATAGTGCTGCAAAAAGGGGGTGGGGAAGGAGAGGATAAGAGGGAGAGGGTATCCGAAGGAGGAAGGGAAAGGAAAAGGAAGACAGAGATGAAGTTGAGGTAGAGGAGAGGGAGAGGGAATGGTGGAGACGACGAAGGAGAGAATGGCCGGCGAATAGAAGGGCAAGGAAGAGGAAAGGAGAGAATAAGAGAAGAGAGAACGAGCGACGGCGAAAGCATAAAAAAGGAATAATAGGTAAAGAAGGAACCGAAAAAAAAGGAAAAGAGGAGGAAGTGAGCGAACCAACGAAGAAAGACACACAGAAATGGCAAGGCAGAAGGAAAGAGAA
>NC_091571.1:696223-706223 GCF_042767895.1 Penaeus vannamei
AAGACCAGGGGAAGCATAAAAGTTAGGCTGGGGGGGGGGGGGAGGAGGGGAGGACGAGGGGGAGGAGGGGAGGACGAGAGGGAGGAGGGGAGGAGGGGAGGACGAGAGGGAGGAGGGGAGGACGAGGGGGAGGAGGGGAGGACGAGGGGGAGGAAGGGGAGGAAGGAGGAAGGGAGGACGAGGGGGAAGAGCGGAGGCAGAGGGAGGGAGTGGAAGGGAGAAGGGGGAGGGAAGGGAAGGAGTTGGGAGAAGTGGAGAGGGGAGGGAGGAAGAGGGAGAAGGGGATAGAGGGAGGAGGAGGGAGAAGTGGAGAGTGGGGGGAGGAAGAGGGAGAAGAAGGGGATAGAGGGAGGAGGAGGGAGAAGTGGAGAGTGGAAGGAGGAAGAGGGAGAAGAAGGGGATAGAGGGAGGAGGAGGGAGAAGTGGAGAGTGGAGGGAGGAAGAGGATGAAGAAGGGGATAGAAGGAGGAGGAGGGAGAAGTGGAGAGTGGAGCGAGGAAGAGGAAGAAGAAGGGGATAGAAGGAGGAGGAGGGAGGAGGAGGAGGGGTAGAGGAAGGAAGTCTATGCTTCGTGGTTTCAGGGGAAGAAAAAGAAGAAGAAAAGAAAAAAAAAAAAAAAAAAAGTGGGTGAGGACAAAGACTTTGAGGAAGAACTAGGAGGAGGAAGACTGAACGAGGACGAGGGGGAGACAGAGCAGGAAGAAGAGAAAGAAAGGAAATAGTAGAGAGAGGATTAGGCGGAATATGGAGAAAGAGGAAGAGGGGGAACTGAAGTAGGATAAGGAGAATAAAGAGGATGAGAAGCAGAAAGATAAAAAGAAGTAGGACGAAGAGACAGGGAGGAGGGTCTGCGGAGGAGGAGGAGAAGCAAGAAAATGAGAAAAGAGAGATGGAGGAGCAAGAAGAGGAGGAGGACGTGGAAGAGGAGGAGGAAGAAGAAGAGGAAGAGGACGAGGGAAAGGAGGAGGAGGGGACAGGTGTTGTGGTGCATACAGAGGAACAAGAACAAAAGAATGAGAAAGAAGGAGGAGGAGAAAGAGGCTAAAGAGTATAAGGAATAAATGGAGGAAAAGCAGAACGACTTCTGCTTATTTCTCCGTCGCCTTCCTCCCTTTCATTAAGTTCTCTCTCTCTCTCTCTCTTTCTCTCTCGCTTTCTATCTCCCTTACTCTCTCCCTCCATCCCTCCTTCCCTTCCTTCCTCTTTCTCTCTCTCTCTCTCTCTCTCTCTCTCTCTCTCTCTCTCTCTCTCTCTCTCTCTCTCTCTCTCTCTCTCTCTCTCTCCCTCCCTCCCTCCCTCCCTTCCTCTCCCTCTCTCTCTCCCTCCCTCTCTCTCATTCTTTCTCTCTCCCTCCCTCCCTCCCTCCTTCCCTGCCCCCCCCCCCTCCCCCCCTTCTCTCTCTCCCTCTCTCCCTCTTCCACACACGACCCCAACTCTTCCCTCACTTATTCATCCCCCCCTCGCCCCACCCCCCCCCGCCCTCTACCTCAAGTCCCTCTCCTCATCCGAGGCGTAGAATCCGAAAGAAAAGAATATCGACTTCCAGATTGTTCTTAAAAATCGTTTCTTTGTCCCAAACCCATTTTTAATCTTTCGTTTTATTGTTTTTAATCGATGGTTTTTCTTTATTTCTTTGTCCTGTCTCATAAATATGGGCTTTTCTTTCACAGGAGATATGGATTCAGCTCAAACGTCGCTCTGGCCGATAATGGCTTTCATTACATTCGAAAAAAATAATAAAAAGGTTACGCGTACGGCATCCGTATTTCTCGCGGTTAGGCGTACGGCACACATATACCTATGAGGATATAGTCTTTTCCGGGTAATAAGGTCGAACTTAACCTTACATAACTTAATCTAACTTAATCCAACCTAACCTGATCTAACCTAACATAACATAATCTGACCCAACTTAATCTAACCTAACCTACCCTAATCTTATATAACCTAACGCAATCTAACCTTATCTACCGTAACCTAACATAATCTGACCTAACCTAACCTAACTAGTCTAACCTAACCTGATCTAACCTAACATAACATAATCTGACCCAACTAAATCTAACCTAACCTAACCTGAGCTAACCTTATCTACCGAAACCTTACATAATCTGACCTAACCTAACCTGACTAGTCTAACCTAACCTTATCTAACCTAACAGAAAATTGCATCATCTCGTGTCGAGTCGCCACCATCTCGCTCGTTTCACTACGCATGCGCATTTCACCAATCGTTTTTTCCCTACCATACTAGTAAAAAAAAAAAAAAAAAAAAAAAAAAAAACTAAATAAATGATCGAAATTTCAACGTTAAACTCTACGGGCCACAACCCACGTTTCACTATATCATAAGACTATAATAGCGGCATTCACAATGTTCGGATGTTTTATCATATTTTTCTTTCTTTTCTCTTCTTCCTTCATGGGTGGATGGAAGAGAAAACGGAGGAGTCTTAACTTCGTAAAGAGAGGTATATGATAATGATAAAAGTTTGATAAAGTTGCGTATATATTAATAGATAAAGATTTACTTTTCCGGGAAGTGATTGGCTTCTCGCTTCTGAAATCCCTTTATCATGCCCCCCTCCACGTCCTTAAGAAGATAAGGCCTCTTTTCTCTTTTCCTCTCTCCCTTTTTCGTCATATTTCCTTCTTTTCATCCTACATATCCTATCTGTTCTTGCCTCTTTCTTCTCCTTCTATCTTCATTTACATTCCGTAATTTCTATTCCTACTTCATCGTTTTTCCTCTCTCTCCTTACCATCCTTCTCTCCTCTTTCCTTTTACCTCTTCGTCTGTCTGTCTCTTTCCTTCCTTCTCCTCCTACTCCCCTCATTTCCCTTCTCTTCTCACTCCTCTTTCTCTTCCTCTATTTCTCCTCCCTCCTGTTTTAATTTCCTCCCCCTCCTCTATCCATTCTTGTTTTATTCCTCCACTTCCCCTTCCTTCTCCACTTGTCCACTTCTTTCCTTACTTCATGTCTCCTCCTTCCTTCCTTCTCTACTTCCTGCTTTTCCTCACTCTCCCATTCCCTCCCGTCAGTTCCTCCTCCTCCTCCTCCTCCTCCTTTTCCTCCTCCTCCTCCTTCCTCCTCCTCTCTCTTTCCTCCCCCTCTCTCTTTCCTCCTCCTCCTTCCTCCCCTCTCTCTCTTTCCTCTTCCTCCTCCTCTTACTCCTCCTCCCCCCCTTCCCCAAGGCCCACAAAGGAAGGGACGAACACACACCACAAACCCCTCGAAGAATGTCCAAGCAGGAAGTCGATACCTGCCGAGCCATCATTCCTGTGTTCCACCCGAAGTATGCTTGGACTTGCGAAGGTACTGTAGCCTCTCAGACCGTATGGATCGTGACCTTTCGACTGGCGGCGGGGCTAGATAACGGGGCTACCGAAATTGGAGTGCGTTCGGGGGCTATCTTGCAGTGGATGGTACGAAAGACTGCGTGAGGTTTGTTATATGGGGTTGTATTTGTTACCATATTTGTTATTGTATTGGGAGTGTATTGTTTTTTGTAGGTTTATTATACGGGGGTATAATGCGTGGCTTAGGCGAGGCTACTGAGTTAGGGTGGAGAGGAACTGCCAAGTTTGGAAACTACTGAAGAAGTTAGTCTTATCATGAGAGTTAATGATATATGACTTGTGATCTAATTTACGATAGTGAAGATAAGGACGTTGGTGATAAATATATTGATGGTAGGGAGAAAGATAATTATGATAATAGGATAAATACAAAGAGGAATGACAATAGCTAAGATGATTTTGAGGATAGTAATGATGATAAAGATGATGAAATTGATGATGATGATAATGGCGATGATAAGCATGATCGTAAAGATAGTAAGAACACCGACAACATTTTAAAAATAAGTACTATAGCAACAGTGCAAGTACATTCTCAGAGACAGAAACCCTGTCTTGACATGTTAAAATTCTCTTCCATGAAGCAGAGATCCTTCAAACATAAACAAGAACCTCTGTAGAATTAACATCGCAATAAAGTTACTAATTAAAAATTAATTAAAATTTACCTGCCAATGCTCCCTAAGTAATGCGGCGAAAAGACCACGTGATGAGGGCGCGAATGGGACTAACAAACAAAGAAAGAAGATAACAAAAAGTATGATAAATGGATTCCTCGCTCACCAGCAACCACTGTCTTGGCCTTCGTTGTGTTGATGCAACAATGCAACGGGATAGAGAGGTTAATGAAGTTGCAACAGAGCGAGGCTGTCAAGGTAAGCCAGGTAATGAAAGTGGAAGATAGATAATTGGATATTGGCAGCGAATATTGCGGGAGCGGAAAGAAGGAGGGAAGAGAAAAGGAGAGAACAAGGGAGGACGGACATCTGCTGGGATGGAAAAGACGAAGGAAACATAATTGCGAAAGACGAGAAGAAATGATGAGATAAGGAAGGAGGAAAAGAAAAGGGATAAGAGAGAGAGAAACCTAAGGATATTAGAGGAATCAAAGTAGATGTTGATAGCGATGACGAGGAAATGATTACACGCACTTCAGACAAAATGAATAAATTATATCCACGCTTAGCGCTTTGGGACGAAAACCATAACACTAACGTATCTCATATTCCGAAATAACATACATCATATACATATCATATATACCTTAGCATGCATCTCACTTCCTATTCTGATATCGTATAACCCACAGACAGACCCCTAGAGATCAACAAGAGCAGCAAAGAATGGCAATAGCGCATTAAGGCACATCAGAACGAAGAGGAAAAGCACCCTAATGCCCCGATAAGTGCAACCTCAGTGTATACATAGGAAATAAGGTTTAGAAGCAGAGGAAAGGCATCAGAAAGAAATAAACCCGAACGAGAAATATAAATTTGAATAAAGGAGTAAGAAAGAACGTAATGAGATAAAGGAACAGGAATAAGTGAATAGGATATTAGGAGAGAACAAGAGTCAGGATAAATAAGAGAGAGAAGTCCAAAATGGATGTTAAGGAGAACTTGATTATGAATTAAGAGATGGAAAGGAAGATTTGAGAACAGAAATGTAAATGAATAATTAAATCAAATCGTAAGAAAATATATAAAAAAACATATATATATGTTCAAGAAAACCATTGATCTTTAAGACTAAAATGGCAATAATAATTGCGTTATTAACAATAATGATAAGGAAGCAATAATGATAACAGTCATAGTAATATCACTAACAACAACAGCAACGCCAGTAATAATAATGCTGATGATAATAATGATAATAATAATAATGATAAGGATAATAATAATAACAATAATAATAATAATAATAATAATAATAATAATAATAATAATAATAATAATAATAATAATAATAATAATAATAATAATAATAATAATAGTAATAGTAATAATAATAATAATAATAATAATAGTAATAACAACAACAATAACAGTAACAATGATAATAATGATAATAATTATCGTGATAAGGATAATAATGATAAGGATAATGATGATGATAATAATAATAATAATAATGATAATAATAATAATAATAATAATAATAATAATAATAATAATAATAATAATAATAATAATAATAGTAATAATAATGATAATAAAACAATAACAGTAACAATGATAATAATGATAATAATTATCTTGATAATAATAATAATAATAATAATGATAATAATAATAATAATAATAATAATAATAATAATAACAATGATAATAATACCATTGTCGATATCGATATTGATTTGACATCTAAAAGTTGCATTGCTCATAATATTAAAGACATATCATTATTTTTTGAAGGTATATCAATATAGCAAACTTTTCTTTTGGAATTGATAAATCTATGATAATCCTCAACAAATGGTTGGTTTGTTTGAATATCAACAATTCAATGGAAGCAAAGTAATAAATAGTTTTATCTTCACGGTTTTTCGTCAGACGAGTCTCGACTTTTGCCCCAAACATGGGTATGTAAGCGCTGGGTATTACGATTCTGATTTTACCCGAAAATTGAAGACCGTAATGCCTCATAAGTGATTTATCCTAATTATGGAATCCATGTGTACTGAATTGTGATAATTAAGATAATTAATTAAGAGTCTTGCCTTTCGTCCTGAGCAGAGAGAGAGGAAGAAGAAAGTTTAGTGAAAGTCTAGCAACATCATAGGCCATAACACCGGCCTCGTTGTTGGGAAACATTTAATTATACTTTGGGGTGGGGGGTGGTGGTGGTGGGGGTGGGGGGGGGGAGGCTTGGATACAGCAACGGAATAAGTCGAAGAAGAAAATGTTTGATTTGGTTAAGTTAGGAATTATGAAAGGAACATTATACCAGAGGAAAGTATAAGAAAGGGAAATTATGAAATTAAAGTTACTTGTTTATCATTTTGTTTATATAATGAAAAGTTATTGACCAAAACTGTTACTGTGACCATTATAGCCTTGGCACAAACTCAGCAGAGCAAAGGATTCAGTCCACCCAACGATCCCTAAAACCATCTAATCATGCTACTGAAATTAGAATGAAGGAAATTGGGTTTTCTTGGGGTTTTCTGAACATCTAAGACCCCGGATGGCGGCGTCGATACCAGACTCACATTATCATAATTTGTGTTAGAATTGGTATTGGCAAAATGGCAGGGGTGAGTTAGAATATATTCTGATAATTTGTATATGAAAAATTATTGTACAACAATAATAACAACAAAGATGGTAATACTGGTATTAAAACAAATATTGATTATATTAATAGTAATGATCATTATAATAATAGTTGTATTAATGGTGGTGTTAATAATGACGATGATAATGATAATAATGTTTTGATAATATTGATAATAATAATGATTATAGTAGTATGATAATGATAATATTGATAATAGTTATATAAAGAGTAGTACTAATAAACACACTCACAATAGTAATGATAACCACAATGGTAATAATAATGATATAATATGATAATGATAATAATAATGCTAACATCCATCATAATAATGATCTTAATATTTATAGCATTAAAAACAATCATAAAAGAACCTAGCATAGCAAAGAAGGCACAGGTACGAGGTCAATAGCAACCCGGAGTCAACCACAATAAATTATAAACAGAATTATGAGGAGGGAATCCTTTCCAGCACAGAAGAGAGGAGAAGGAGAGGAGAAGAGAGCCGGAAAATCTGGAGTGGAATCTGGGACAACGATCTCTGTGTCTGGGATGCTACCAGGCTGTAAACAACTTCGGGTGATTTACACTGACGAATATAAAAGCACAGAAAATCTGATAGGAAGCAAGTAAAAAAGTAGATGTTCCTGTGGATAATGAAGTGTATGGAAAAATGGATCCAAAATATTAAAAAACGATAGTCATAGACGCACTTATATGTATCTGGGCATGATATGTATTACATGATATACACTAAGCATTTTATCTAAGGAGAAATAAGAATAGGGAAGGCAAGCAAGGCAAGTACCAGACATTTTTTTTTTTTTCAATTGACGATTTTGAATTGATTACGTAAGAGGGAGCAGCACGCACAGTCAGCCTCGGCCCCCGCGCTAAGTCCATTCACTTCAGTTGCATTACAAAGACCTTCCTCGGGAGACTCGGTGCGTCGAGCCCGGCTTTAAATCGCCTTTTGATGACGCAATAAGGACATAGCAACATTCAACTGTTCCTAAGGCGATCACGGGCAGGGAACCCCTTTAGGTCTGGCTCGCCCCTCCCAAGATAACACGCCTGGGAATGGCCAGAAAAGCGGCAGTCCCAGACCAGAGTTAGATAAGGCCAGTGTGACCTCGGCTCTTGTCAACACAGGTCATGCAATTAGTTAGAGTGATGGGGTAGAGCAAGGCCAAATACGGGAAAGGCAGGAATGACGATATCGAAGAATCTCAGACGATGATAATAATAATAATGATAATGATAATGACAAATGATAGTGAAAATAAATGATAAAAGCAATTTCAGGGTTCCGGGAAAAAATAACTCGATCAGAAATTACAGCGTGGTCGCGATATAACATCCGGACAATGATATACGCACGATGCAGATGTCACGAAGTCCAATTAAGACGAGTTGATATTGCTGGACATAATTTTACGTAAAAAAAATATTAAAAATACATTAAATCTGACTAAAATAGTGTTCGTAATGCAAGGAATAACGCAAACAGTCAAGTCTAAACAAAGGAGGATTTCAGGAAACGAAAAAAAAGAAAGAATGCGAAAGGAAACGGAAGAATGTGGAAAACAGAAACAAAAGAAGATGCATGAGCGATTCCCGGGAGACCTTGATGAGGATGAGGACAAAGAAGGAAGCCGAGACTGAATAAGGAAGGACAAAGTGAAACACACACACACACTCACACGCACGCACGCACACACACACACACACACACACACACACACACACACACACACACACACACACACACACTCACTCACTCACTCACTCACACACACACACACACACACACACACACACACTCACACACATACACACACACACACACACACACACACACACACACACACACACACACTCACTCACTCACTCACACACACACACACACACACACACACACACACACACACACACACACACACACACACACTCACTCACTCACTCACTCACTCACACACACACACACACACACACACACGCACTACACACATACACACACACACACACACACACACACACACACACACACACACACTCACACACACACACACAAGTACACATGCACACATAAAAATACAAACACACACACACTCAAACACAGCTTCGCGTACATCAAACAACGAAAAAAACAAACAAAAACCAAAAAACATCCTACATGTAGTAACCAAAGCATAATAAACTTGTCCAAAGTGAATGTCAACAGCGGTACAAAGAAACAAAAACAAAAATACCAGCAGATATTACGCCAAGAACTTTGTGGACTGAACACACCGTCCGTCAGGAGTCAAGAAGGGACGGGGATAGGAACCCGGACGGCGCAGAGAAGGATAGGAGGCGTTGCAATAGGATTTTAGGATTTCAGATTTCGATGTAAACACGGCCCGGTTTAGGTAAGTATGATTTGATAAGGGGAAAAAAAGGTGAGGGAGAGTTTGTAAGAGTTCCTAATAACGAAAAATAGGTTCTGAGAGAGAGAGAGAGAGAGAGAGAGAGAGAGAGAGAGAGACAGAGAGACAGAGAAAGACAGAGAGAGATAGAGAGACAGAGAGGCAGAGAGATAGATAGATAAATAGATAGATAGATAGATAGAGAGAGAGAGAGAGAGCGAGAGAGAGAGAGAGAAAGAGAGAGACAGAGAGAAAGAGAGAGAGAGAGAGAGAGAGAGAGATGGAGAGAGAGAGAGAGAGAAAGTTAGATAGATAGATAGATAGACAGAGAGAGAGAGAGAGAGAGGAGAAAAGAGAAACAGAGAAGCATAGAGGAAGAGAGAGAAGACAGAGAAAGAAACATTCCTATCCCTCCGTATCTTAACACCCGCCCTCCCCTTCCCACTTAGCAAAGGCATCTCTCCCAAATCCTCAAGGTATCCCTCTCTTCCCAAGACCCAAGCCTCTCCCTCTTCTCTCTCTTCTCCCTCTTCTTTCTCTTCTCTTTCTTCTCCCTCTTCTCCTTCCTCTCCCTCTTTTCCCTCCTCTCTGTTCTCTCTCTTCTCTCTCTTCTCTCTCTTCTCCCTCTTCTCCCTCTTCTCTCTCTTTTCCCTCTTCTCTCTCTTCTCCCTCTTCTCCCTCTTTCATCCCTGCTCCCAAGACCTGCCTCTTCCTCCCTCAGACCCAGCGACACCATCCTCTCCTTTTCTCTCTCTCTCCCTTGTGTTTCCTTCCCGGGGATCAAGAACTCCCATTGCCTTTATAAAGAAAAAAAAAGGGTAAAGATATATTTGTTTGTGTAACTAGAATTACAGGAAACACATAGATTGAAAAATAAAGGTTGCCAGAATCCTACCCCGTCTCTCGGGCCTCCTCCTCCTCCCCTCCCCTCTTCCTACTTTCACTTGTA
>NC_091571.1:718723-728723 GCF_042767895.1 Penaeus vannamei
TTCCTATCATATCCACAATTTCAATCTATATATTCTTCTCTCCGAGGAAAAGTTAGGAGAACAAGAATCCATTTAACACCTATTTTTTCCCCAGCACATTTTTTTTTTCTTCTCCTACCTTCCTCACACACTCAAATGCAGTATATCAAAGAGGGGAGAGAGAGGGAAAGACGGAGCATTCCCAGCACATGACCAGCGGATCCAACTCTACCTCGCGATCAACCGTAATGTACGGATGATACGAATCTCTCCGAGGGAGCGAGAGCGTGCAGTTGCAAAGAGGGCAAAGCTGCATGTGAAACCCCGTCGCGTGCACACCTGGACGGGGAGATAAGGGGCGGAGATGAAAAGCGGAGATGAAGTGATACCGATGAATACATACGTACGTATACCCTCAACTCTCTCCCTATACAAAAATCCATGTATATACTCGTATTGTCTATATGTTTGCTGTATTTACCTTTTAATCTGTCTGCAATATTACATTGTATCTGTTATTTTGATTCCTACAGTATGAATGAGTGCTAAAGAGTTTATTTTGTGTATATGCCGCGAATTTTAGCCCTTAAGCAATTGGCATATCTTTCTCAATAACAGAATCGTGTTTTTATCTTTCTCAATTTTTTTTTCGATTTTCTCCCCTTATTCAGTTAATTACAACTACCAAAAAAAAAAAAAAAAAAAAAAAAATCAGAATATTCCTGTCTTCCTTTTGAAATTTTCCCACTTGCGTTCGTGACACGGTTGTGCCAGCTGTCCGCTAATCGTTAACGTGTCGACCAAATGCCAGTTCGACCATTCAGCCGTGAGTCCATTAGGCTATTTGTCAGTCCCAGGACACGCCTTTCAGTAAAATATCCTCTGGGTCAACTATTCATCAATTAAATGTCCGTTCGGTCAAATGGTCGTCAGTCAAATGTCCTGCGACGAAGAGCCGGTCCGAGAGCCCTTATCCGGATTGTAAAGGAACAGGTGGTCCTTCGCGCACGCCCTGTACTGTCTCTCACTCTCTCTCTCCCTCCCTATTTCTCTCTCTCTCTCTCTCTCTCTCTCTCTCTCTCTCTCTCTCTCTCTCTCTCTCTGTCTCTGTCTCTCCCTTCCTCTCTGTCTCTGTCTCTGTCTCTCTCTCTCTCTCTCTCTCTCTCTCTCTCTCTCTCTCTCTCTCTCTCTCTCTCTCTCCCCTCCCTCTCTCTCTCTCTCGCTCTCCCTTCCTCTCTCTCTTTTTGTACTGTTGTTATAACCATCATCAAATTTATCACAACAGTCTTTTTTCCTGTTTTCCTTATCAATATCATCACCATTACATATGCCTCCAATTATGTGCCATTATCATTGCCTTTTTACTGTTATGATTATCTCATTTTCACAACTTTTAGCATTTCATGGATTGTTATTCTCACGAGTCTTACCCTCTTCCTCATTATCATCATTGTCATCACCGTCATCGCAACTGTTAATTGTGGCATATGTTCATTACGACCCGACTCTCTTCTAAGAATAGAATATGACCAAAATATTTTGAGAATCATTATTCAGGCTCAAAATGAAAAGAGAAACTTATTACCAAAATAACCGAAACTTTTTTCGTATGCTTATGGCTTCGCTGAACAATTTCCCAATATTTTTTCTCAGTGTTACAATTTTTGCTTTCTGTGAACATCATTTGCATATTTTTTCCAATCATGTGCTTTTATCTTTATCATTATTACTATCATTATTATTATTACCATTATCATTAGTATCACTATTATTATTATAATTATCATTATTATTATTATTATTATTATTACTATCATTATTATTATTATTACTATCATTATTATTATCATTATTATTGTTATTATCATTATTATCATTATTATCATTATTATTATTATTGTTTATTATCATCATCATTATTATCATTATTATTATTATTATTATTATTTATTATCATTATTATTATTATTATTATTATTATTATTATTATTATTATTATTAGTATCATTATTATCATTATCATCATCATTATTATTACAATCATTATGATCATTGTTATCATCATCACCATCATCATTGTTGTTATGATTGTTGTTATCATTATCATTATCATTATTATCATCATCATTATTGTTGTTGTTGTTTTTGTTATTATTATTATTATTATCATTGTCTTTTTCAATATTGCTAGTTATTATTAAGATTATTACTATTACTACTACTACTACTGCTATTATCATCATTATTGTTAATACACTGATATTCTCAGCATCAGTACCATGATCATCATCATTATCCAGTTTCTTGACATTTCACCGTTGTTCTCAATATAAGTCGCTTGATCGTGTTTTATTGTTATTTCTCTAAGAATATGAACAAAATTCTTTCATTTTTTCTGTTATTTGGACTTATTTTTCTTTACCTCGTTATCACTTGGTTATTCAGTTAATAAATTCCTTTTATCAGTTGACAGTCTTTCCTCCTCTCCTTTTTTCCATTTGTATTTTCCATAAATTCCGAAAGAAATTTACATCATATACATTTTTGTCATGTGTGTACCAGAGGAAGAAGGGGAAGTACAAACACGGTCGTTTCTATTCTATAATATATGTTGATTCACTTAAGGGTCTTTTAGGGTCGTCTCTTTCGTCCTTATCCTAAAAAGGGCATGCTGGCTTTCCTTTCTGGGACTTCCCTGTCCCTTTTCCCACAATTCTCTTTCCCTCTCTTTTCTCTCCCTCTCCCTCTCCCTCCTGAATTATGTTTACGCCTTGTCTCTCCATCCCTCATTTTTTACCCATTTTTCCTACCCGTTTTATTTTCTTTCCTCCCTCTCGCTCTCTGTTTCTCTCTTCCCCTTCCACCTGCTCTGCGTTTACTTCACTCTCGTCTCCTTCCCCCTTCTCCTTCTCTTTTCAACCCTCTCACTCTTTCTCGCTTCTTTCTTCACCCTTCCCTTGTCGCCTCCTTCCTCACTCCTACTAGTTTATTTCCTCATCCTCCTCTCCCTCATTCCTTTCTCTCCAACTTCCCCTCATTTTCCTCTCCTTCTCTCCTCTTTCCCTACCCTCCTCTCCCTTCAGGGCCCCTCTCTCCTCACTCTCACTCCCTCTCGCCCACTTCCCCTGATTCCCCTCCTGTTTACCTTCCCTGTTTCCTTCCTCCCCCTTCAGCTCTCTCCCTCCCTCCTTGTCTCTCTCCCCAACTCCCTTTCCTCCCCTCCCCCTAAGCCCCTCCCCCCCTTCAGGTATTCTTCCCAACCGACGCTTCCTTACCTTCTCCGGGTCTTCCGTCCGCCGCCCACCTGGCAGCCCTTACGCCCGCATCTCGTGTCATCTCAGGTCATCCACGCCGCCCGAGTCGAAGGCACGTGGTGGCAGACGCGAGAAATCGGGGGCGTACATGGAAGCACGCACACACACATCTAACATGCATGCCCATTTATAAACGCTTATCGAAGGGGATAAACAGAAGCTTGTACGTGCATAGCATATGTAGAAATATATATATATATATATATATATATATATATATATATATATATATATATATATATATATATATATATATATATATATATATATATATATATATATATATATATATATATATATATATATATATATATATATATATATATATATATATATATATGGAGAGAGAGATAGTGACGAACAGACAGACTGACAGAGGCGCGCGCGCATAACCACCCACACACACATACACACACACACACAGACAGACAGACAGAGAGAGAGAGAGAGAGAGAGAGAGAGAGAGAGAGAGAGAGAGAGAGAGAGAGAGAGAGAGAAAAGAGAAGAGAAAAGAATGAGAGATGGATGGGAGAGAGCATGTTGGGTCGAGTTAAAATTCGAAACTCATTCAGGTCCATGTTTTACAATAATGACTATTAGCTATTATCGATATAAAATTTGTTTTGCAATTATGAAAGTTGGTACACGATATACCGGGATAAATATACACGCTTGAATCCACACACACGCACACACACATATGTATACACACACATATGTATATACACACACACACATACACACACACACACACACACACACACGCACACAAACACACACACACACACACACACACACACACATATATATATACATATACATCTATATACATATATACACATATATTCACACACATGATCGGAAATCCTTTGGCAGCGCCCAGCGAGCGAGGGAAAAAGGGAAGCCCGCGCATAAATCCCACTTACATAAAATCAGCGATCCAATCAGCATCCTTGTTAATAATATTGCACGAAGCCCATCAGCTGAGGCCGCCTCGATTTCCGGTTTATAAAACGCGTCCCGCCCACACTCCCTCGAACCAGACGGGCGAGGGGCGAGCACGAACCAGGGCTGCATGGAGCTGTACTTGCATGCATACAGGTACAAAGGAACGGTAAGTGTTTGTTCATACGTGAGGGTACAGAGACACGTGAGGAAGTTTGCATGAAGATTTTATCAAATATCGTACCTAAAGTCAATAGATTTTCCCTTTTGTAACTGGGTAATGCCAAGCGGACGTAAGGAGAGGCAGTAAGGAGAAATATCTGTCCAAAAGACGAAGGAATTGGGGGGAAAAGAGTGCCATCTGAAACAGAAACTGAAACCGTAGTTGAGGGTAGCCTTAAGGAACGACGAGAAATCCCAGGGACATTGTTAAGGCCGTCAAAAACTTTTATAAATCTTTATATGGCCCCGAACAGGATTCTGAGGAAGTGAAACCAGAGAAAACCCGTAAACATTTATAAGAAAAATAATACTGGATAGAGAGTAAGAAATATTAAACGTAATGATACTGTACCAGAAAACATGAAGGAAACATCTTTATCTATACACACACACAAACACACACACACGAACACTCTCTCTCACACACACACACGCACACACACACACACACATACACACATACATATATATATATATATATATATATATATATATATATATATATATATATATATATATATATATATATATATATATGTATATATATATATACACATATAGATAGATAGATATACATACATACATATATACATTTATATATAGATATGTAGCTAGATATATAGATAGACAGATATAAATATATACATACATTCATAGATAAATATGTAGTTGGATATATAGATAGATATAAATACATACATACATTCATAGATAGATATGCAGATAGATCTACACACAAATGCGCGTGTGAGTAGCGTTTCCCAGAGCGACGGTGACTCGGCTTACATCCCACGAAACGAAGGGAGCGCCGGCGAGTCCACAGGGAAAATAGAGGCAAGATAACCATCACACATGATTTGCAATGTTACTCTAATCGCTACAGATCTAAGAAAAAAATAATGCAATCTTCATCATGTTGCAGAGGATGATTGATTTTTTTTCTCGATTGCAAGATGGAATTAGGGCTGTTTAATAAGGTTTTACGTATAACAAAGGAAGGGTGATTAAGACTGCAGAAAACATGCAATTCCTGTTTTTTTGTTTGTTTGTTTTTTGACGGTTGTTAGACATAAATAACCATTATGCAATCAGATGTTTTGAAGATAAACCATGATGAAGCTTTTGTCTTTTCCTTCGTCTTCTTCTTGTTGATTTATGGAACTAATAAATACGTTAATGGCAATTAAAAGAGGCAGATTGATAAAGAGAGATACAGAGACACGAAGAGGATGGGAGAGAGAGAGAAATTCTTTTATTCCAGTTTTTCTTTTCATTTTTTTTTCCTACTCGTTTCCATCTTTTCGCTCTCCCCACTCCTCTCACTCTCTCTTTCTCTCTTTCTCTGTTTTTTCTCTCTCGTAAGAACACACACACACACTCTCCATCTCCCCCCCCCCCTCTCTTTCTCTCTCTCTCTCTCTCTCTCTCTCTCTCTCTCTCTCTCTAACATCCTTTCGCGACTGCTCTCCTTCATTAACAAGTCTCAGTAAGTCCATATTCCATAGAGGTCTGAAAGGCAATCCATTCTGAATGAGACAGAAAGACCCAAAGGCAGTAAGGAAGGGAAGGAGAAAAGAGAGAGATGAAGGGAGAGAAAGAGAGAAGGGAAGAGAGAGGAGAAGAGAGAGAGAGGGGAAGAGAATGAGAGAAGGGAAGAGAGAGAGAGAGAGAGAGAGAGAGAGAGAGAGAGAGAGAGAGAGAGAGAGAGAGAGAGAGAGAGAGAGAGAGAGAGAGAGAGAGAGAGAGAGAGAGAGAGAGAGAGAGAGAGAGAGAGAAAGAGAAAGAGAGAGAGAGAGAGAAGAAGAGAGAGAGAGAGAAAGGAGAGAGAGAGAGAGAGGGGGGAAGAGAGAGAGAGAGAGGGGAAGAGAGAGAGAGAGAGAGAGAGAGAGAGAGAGAGAGAGAGAGAGAGAGAGAGAGAGAGAGAGAGAGAGAGAGAGAGAGAGAGAGAGAGAGACCTCCGATCAAAATTATTCGTTTGTTTCATTTAAAATTGAAATGCATCATTTGTTCTCATTTCATGTTAATTACCATGGATAGAAAAAGGAAACGGAATTGTATATATATGTATATCAATAGGATTGATATGGGAATAGAAATATATATTCACTAGCTCAGTATCAATAATTCTTCAACAGATATATTACATTGTCAGTGCAATTGAAAAAAATCCCCAGCAGAGGCTGATTGGAACTTTTTAATTGGATAAATTAGACTTTATAGAACGGTATGAGTGTGTGTTTGTGTGTGTGTCTGTTTGTGCGTGTAGATACTTTAAGGCATTTCTATCTATCTATCTGTCTATCTGTCCACAATTTATGCAAACACACACACACACACACTCACAACACACACCCACGCACAACACACACACACACACACACACACACACACACACACACACACACACACACACACACATATATATATATATATATATATATATATATATATATATATATATATATATATATATTCAGTTATTTTGTAATTGATATATACTTCAATTCATCATAATTTTTATTGTTCTCTGGACAATAAAATGTAATGTTTTAGTTACATCTCAGTCTACATCTTCAGTTTATTAGCGTCTCGTCCTGGCTACAACTATCATATCGGAACAATGGTAACCATGATAGCAATAACAGTTGTGATGATCCGGATAATGATAATAATGATAGTGGTAACGATGATAGGTAATAAAATTAACATTATTAACAATAATGATCATGATCACTATCATAATGATAATGATGATGATGATAATTATAATGATAATAGTAATTATAATAACAATAACAAGAAAGATGGTAATAATGGTGTTAGTGATAATGATAACAGTGATAATAATATCATCAATAACAATAATAATCTTAATCATGATAATGGTAATAAAGAATATGAAGATGGTGATGTAAATGATGATAATTATAATGATAATGATAATAATAATAACGATAATGATAATGATAATGACAACAATAGTGATAAGGACGATAATAATAGCAATGATAATAACAATAATAATGACAATAACAATGACAATAATGATAATAATAATGAGAATTATAACAATGATGATGATATTAATAACAATTATAGTAATACTGATACCAATGATGATTATGATAATAATTGTGGTGATGTTGATAGTTATGATGATAGTGCATATTGTGACGAAGAAAACTCAAGAACACCAACAAGAACAACAAGAATATCAACAATGAAAAGCACAATGATAATGATAAAAGCAAAAATAAAAAAGTAAAATAGATGGTCAAAAATACTATGCAAAGAAGAAGAAAAAGAAGAAGGAAGAGGAAAAATGGAAAGAGGAGAAGAAGCAGAAAAAGAATGAGGAGGAAGAAGAAGAAGGAGGAGGAGGAGGAACACAGGAAGCAGAAAAAGGAGAAGGTGGAGGGGGAACAAAAGAAGAAAGAAGGAGATTGAGGAGAAGAAGAAGAAGAAAATGACAATACTGATGAAGGACAAGAAGAAAAAAAGAACAAGAAGGTGAAAGAGACAAAGAAGAAGAAAGAAGACAGAAAAATGATCTCTCTCTCTCCCTTTCCGCACAATTCAAGGAAGTCCTCGAGCCTTGGAGGATGTACTTGGAGATTCCTCGGCGACCTACTCTAATTACCGGTCCCGCTTGAGCGTCGACTCGAGTGACAGCCCGGCGCTCGAGTGTGACGTTCTCGCGCGCTTGTTGATGAGGATTTCCTGCGCTTTGACTAATGACGCGAAGGAGCAGGGGGGGTGGAGGGGGAGAGGTGGGGGATGGGTGGGGGAAGGGGGTAGAGGGAGATTGGTGGGGAGGGGAGGGGGTGGAGGGGAGAGGCAGGGGAAGGATGGAGGGAGGGGTGGGGTGGAGGGGGAGAAGCAGGGGAGGGGTGGGGGGTGGAGGGGGATTGATAGGGGAGGGTTGGGGTGAAGGGGGAGAGGTAGGGGGAGGGTGGGGGTGGAGGGGGATAGGTAGGGGAGGGGTGGGGTGGAGGAGGAGAGGCAGGGTAGGAGATGGGGTGAAGGGGGAGAGGTAGGGGAGGGGTGGGGGTGGACGGGGGATAGGTAGGGGAGGGGTGGGGTGGAGGGGCATAGGTAGGGGAGAGGTGGGGGAGGGGGATGAGGGGTGGGGGTGGAGGGGGAGAGGTAGGGAGGAGAGGGGGTGGAGGGGGTGGTAGGGAGTAGGGGAGGGAGGGTGGAAGGGAGAGGTAGGGAGGAGAGGGGTGGGGATGGAGGGGATAGGCAGGGGAGGGATGGGGAGGGGAGGGGGTGGGGTGGAGGGGAGAGGTAGGGGAGGGGTGGTGTGGAGGGGGAGAGGTAGGGGATGGGGGTGATGTAGGGCGGGGGACTAGTGGTGTAAGGGGAGGTAAGAGAAGGGGGAGGCTAGGTTTGGAGGGGTGAGCAGGGGATGGGGGAAGGTGGGGATGAAGGGGAGGGTAGGGGGAAGCGGGGGTTGTAGAAAAGGGGTGGGTTGGAGGAGGAGGTTGAAGCCACAGAATGAAGAAGGTGAAATAACTCTTCTTGGGAGAGGTTATTATTGCTATCAACATTTTGGTGCGTTTGTCATTGTTATAAACACAGTTTCGTTTTTATTGTCTTTTTCATTATTAGTTTGGTATTGATTTCATATCTTCATTTCATATCATTTACCTGTAATTAGTATCATCATTTCTAATGGCATCTGATTTCCTAATTGGTGTTTACCAATAAGAATATAAAAATCGCAGTGGTTTTGAGTATGGTAATTGCTTTTTCATTATGCTTCTCCAAAAACACAGACATGTCGGATTCAAGGCCATCAATATTATCAATATCAATCAATATCAATAAAAAAATAATATTTCAAGAGAGAGAGAGAGAGAGAGAGATAGATAGATAGATAGATAGATAGATAGATAGAGAGAGAGAGAGAGAGAGAGAGAGAGAGAGAGAGAGCAGAGAGATAGCGAGAGACAAACAGAAACAGAGAGACAAAACGATAAAGAAGAAGGGACAGAGCCACACACACACACAAAGCCATCGAAAACAGTCCAGCATTTCACTTTATGCCTCTGGAGACAAGGGAGAGAAATGAATATCTGTCGCTGGTTGTTTGGCTTGCGGGGGCGCCGTGAACACAGACATTGTTCTCTCAAACAAATTTTTATGAATTAGCTAAGTTGGCGCTCGAAAAAGGCGCTCAATTGGCAGATGATAGTAGCAGGGGAATAGGAAGAGGGAGGGGAAGGGAGAAGGGGGAGGGAGGAAGGGAAAGGAGGGGGGCGGGGGGAGTGGGAGGAGGGGAGGGAAAAGGTGGAGGAGGGAAGGAGATAGGAAGGGGCGAAGGGAGAAGGAGAGGGGAGAAAGGGAAAAGACGGGGGGAGAATGGGAGGGGATAGGAAATGTAAGGAAAGGCGAGAAAGGAAAGGGGAGGGAAATGAAGTAGAGGAGGGGCAGGAAAGGAAGGGGAATAGGAGGGGAAAAGTAAGAAGGAAGATGAGCAGAAGAGAAGGGGGAAGGGGAGAGGAAGGGAAGGAAGGGGTGAGGTTGAAGATGTAATA
>NC_091571.1:741223-743723 GCF_042767895.1 Penaeus vannamei
AAGCACGACCGAGGCAGCGCAAAAGAGCACATACACCCCTCGCGGCATTTGATCTGTCTCTCGTACATAACCTGGAACTACGACCGAGGCGAAGGCGAACGAAATATACCAAAACAGAGTCGTTATTTAGGCGTAAAACACGAGGTTATGGGCTTTGTTTACAGCCTTTGGTGTGAATTTAATGCCTATCTAATTTTCTTTCGTCATTCCATCATGCGGAAATGCAGGTGCTCGCGGAGGGAAGTGTCATGCGGGAAGGTTACGGTTGGGGAGTCATGTGACACCGCATGTTGCTTGTGTTTAGGTGATGATAAACGTAATCGCGATGATGCTGATGATGATTAACAATAATCAAAATGATAAAGATAGCATTAAAATAATAAACAATGGTAACGATAACAATAACAATAACAATAACGGCAGTAATGATAACAATAGTATGAATAGCGTTTGTGAGGGAAACGATAGCATGAATAGTGATAATAGCAATAATGATAATGATAACCATAATTAAAATGTTAAAATGATAACAACGATAATAGTAGTAACAATAATAATGATGACAGGGATGATTATCATATGATTGTGATGACAGCGAGGATGATGATGTTGATAATACTGATGATGATACCAATATTGACAGTGATGATGATGACAATGCTAATCATATTAATGGTAATAATAATAGCAATGATAATGATGATAATAGTGATGATAATGATAATGATATTTATATTAAAGATAATTAAAGTAATAATGAAAAAAACAATGAAAATAATAACATAGTAACCATGATGATAACACAGTCAATAATATTAAGGATGTTACTGATAATGATAGTGATATTGATGATAATGATGATGATGATGATAAATATAATAATAACAATAGCAGTAATAGTAATGATTATAGTAATAGTAATAATAATAATGATAATAATAACAATATTAAGGATAATAATGATAATGATAATAACTATTATGATAATAATGATAACAATAATGATAATATTATTGATAATAATAAGAAACTATACTAATAATAGTAATGATAAAAACTCATTATGGTAATAAGCATTAACAATAATCAAAATAATAAAGATGGCATTAAAATAATAAACAATGATAACGATAACAATAACAATAACGATTACAATAAAGAAATAATTGACAACAAAAGCAACAATAATAACATGAACATTGATATCTCCCCCACCACCTACAACAAATAAACAACAGCAAAACACAACAAACACGACAATATGAAGCTCATTGTTACGAGACGCATTCACAGACAAAGGCAACCGGTATGATTGATGCAAAATCATTTATCTCTTAAATTACATGAAACTAGTAATAGCGAATATGTAAATGAGGGTCTTTCTTAAATCGAACGAAACGCATTTGAATCATGAAAGAGAGAGAGAGAGAGAGAGAGAGAGAGAGAGAGAGAGAGAGAGAGAGAGAGAGAGAGAGAGAGAGAGAGAGAGAGAGAGAGAGAGAGAGAGAGAGAGAGAGAGAGAGAGAAAACATTAAGATTTCCGGAGTGCACAGTTATGTAAATGGACCAAGTATGTCTTAATTTAAGGTCGTTATTTAGCATGAAATAGTAAGATTGTAAAGTAGCATCGGCGAATATGCAAACAGTTATCTTGCATAAATCGCATGGAACTTATTTGAATCGTGCATAAACAAAGCAGTATCGGCAATGTTGCGAAAACTTGTGCGAATTTCTCTGCTTGTATAAATGGAGCGATTTAATTTTGACTTGATTTAATTTTGATATTGGTATTCATGATAAGAAAATGGGATGGTTGTGTAGTAATGGTGATGGTGAGGAATATATAATTAGAAAAAGTAGAGAATTTATTGAGGATATAAGTGTATTGGATTAACATTTGCACAAAAAACACCTCGATATGACCATCAGCGATATTGGAAGAGAAAGAGAGAGAGAGAGAGAGAGAGAGAGAGAGAGAGAGAGAGAGAGAGAGAGAGAGAGAGAGAGAGAGAGAGAGAGAGAGGAAGAGAAAGTTAGATAGACGGGGACACACACACACGCCCACAAAAACACACACACACACACTATAAACACACACACACACAAACACACACACAAACACACACACACGCCCACACAAATCACCCACAAACACACACACACGCACCCACAAACACACACACACACACCCACAAACACACACACACACGCACCCACAAACACACACACACACGCCCCCCCCATCCCCACACGCCCCCCCCCCACACGCCCACAAACACCCACCGTGGGCGACGAGGAGACAAAGTAAACATCAAACCAAGAATTAAGAGGAAAAAACTTTTTCAATCGAGGCTCTAATGAGAAAGGAATAAAGCTCTCTGACTGAGGAACAGATGTTGCGCCAGGCTACGAGGGGGAGGATGGAGGAGAGGGGAAAGGGGAAAGAGGAAGGGGGATGATGGAGGAGAGGGGAAAGGGGAGAAAGAGGAGAGGGGGAAAG
>NC_091571.1:748723-751223 GCF_042767895.1 Penaeus vannamei
CACACACACACGGCTACAAAGATCCGGATGTCCGTTGCGCAATACGCATTTTCTTGCGGCACAAAAGATCTTTTCGAAGCACCAAGCAAAAAGGGTGCGTTTTTTTTTTTTTTTTTTTTTTTTTTTTCACGAATGACCACGAATACTTCCAACAATGACGAAACTCGTGCACCTTGACGCACGCAAGCACAGCGCCGGACGGAAGTTCATGTTACAGTGAGGGTAGATAGAGGGGGGGGGGGGGTGGTGATGGGAGGAAAGGGAACCTGCGCTGGGGCTATTTACTCCGTCTCTTTCAAATATAAAAACATACGTATATATACATATCTATCTATCTATCTATATATATATATATATATATATATATATATATATATATATATATATATATATGAAAGAAGAAAAATGTTCCAAAGATATCGACTGTCCAGGAATTCAGATGCTACGTCAGTGCATTCCCAGTAGTATGGCAATGTTTTATATATACATCTCTCTCTCTCTCTCTCTGTCTCTGTCTCTCTCTCTCTCTCTCTCTCTCTCTCTCTCTCTCTCTCTCTCTCTCTCTATATATATATATATATATATATATATATATATATATATATATATATATATATATATATATATATATAGAAATATATATATATATATATATATATATTTACATATATACATATTTAGATATCTTTTTATATATGTATACACACACACATACACACACACACACACAGACACACACACACACACACACACACACATATATATTTATATATGAAATTACATATATATATATACAGATATACATATATATATATATATATATATATATATATATATATATATATGAATATATATATATATATATATATATATATATATATATATATATATATATATATATATATATATATATATATACACACATACACACACACACATAAGAGGAGTAGGATGGTATATTTTGTATAGCGCTAAGAGCAAAAAGGAGAGCCAGAAGAAAGCAAAACCACTAAAAAATAAACAAAAGAAAGAAAATAGGCAATAAACTAGACAAGACGCCAAGCCTTTTTTTTGTTTTGTTTTGTTTATCCTTAGATAATGGTAATTCAGGGCCACAGATGGCTCTTTGGGGGAAGCGACGGGAAGGCAAGTCCGCGAGGGAGAGATAAAGGAGAAGAATGAGGAAGAAAAAGGGAAGAAAAAGGCAGAGAAAGAGAAAAGAAGAGAAAAGAGGAAAGGCAGAAGAAGGGAATAAGAAAGAGAGAGAAAGGATAAGACATTAAAAAAGAGGAAAGGAATAAAAGAGAGAAGAAACAGATAAGAGGAAGAAAAAAGGGAAAGACAGAGGGAAGGAAATATAAAGAAAGATATAGAATAAGAGAGAATAATGAAAATAAAGAGAGAAAGAGAGCGACAAAGGGAAACAGAATCAGAAAGAGAAATGATAACGAGAGAGAAGCGAAAGAGAAACAGAAAAGACCGAAATGGGGGAAAAGAAAAGAGAGAAAGAACAGGAGGAGAAAGGAAAAAAGCAAAAAAAAAAAACAAAAAAAAAAACAAGTTAAAAAATGTGAACAAAAATAAAAAATGAAGAGCGAAACATAATACGATGAATAAGAAATCTTTAATATTGAACGCTCGGATAGTAGAGAAAAGAAGTAGGGAGAGGGGAGGGGGAGAAGAGAAAGGAAAATGGTAAAAAAAAAAAGAAAAATGGGGAAAAAAGAGAAACTGAAAGAGATTCCATTATCTGAATTAATCCATAAACCTCTCTCTGTCCTCCTCCTACGCCCGTTTGGGAGAAGGAAGAGGAAACGAAGAAGAGGAGGAGGAAGGAGGAGGAATGAGAGGATAAGAAAGAAGAGGAGGAGGTGGAAAAGAAGGAGAAGGAGAAGGAGGAGAAGAAGAAGAGGAAGGGGAAGGAGAAGAAGAAGAGGAGAAGGAGAAGAACGAAGAGGAAGAGGGAGGAGAAGAAGAAGAGGAAGAGGGAGGAGAAGAAGAAGAGGAAGAGGGAGGAGAAAGAGGTGAATAAAGAGGAGGAGAAAATGGAAAAAAACAGAGGAGGAGAAGGGGGAGAAGGAAGAGGAAGAGAGGGAAGAGAAGGAGAAGAAGATGGAGATGGAAGTGGAGGTAGAGGAGGAGGAGGAAAGGAAGAAGAATAATTAGTTAAAAGGAGAAGGAGAAAGTGAAGGAAAAATACAGAGAGGGAAGAAATGAAGAAAAAGAATGAGCAGAAGGAAAGTAAAAAATAGGAAAAGGAAATTTAAAATGAAAATGATAAAAGAAGAAGAAGGAGACGAAAAATAAGGATAAGTAGGAACAAATAAAGAGAAGAAGGAAAGAAATGAAAAGAAGAACGAAATTGTAATTTTATCGATGATGATGAAAACGATAATAATAATAATGATGATAAGGATAACAACAATAATGATAATGAAGATGAAGATGATAATGAAGAAAGAAGATGAAAATCGAGGAGAAGATGAAGGGGAAAAAAGCA
>NC_091571.1:758723-761223 GCF_042767895.1 Penaeus vannamei
ATATAATTAATTAATATAATATAATTAATATAATATAATATAATTAATTAATATAATATAATTAATATAATATAATATAATTAATATAATATAATTAATATAATATAATTAATTAATACAATATAATTAATATAATATAATATGATTAATATAATATAATACTTAATATAATCTCTATATAATAATCTTTAATCAACCCTATAATCTCTATATAATGATATCAACTGGACAATGACATGAGATCATGCGCTACAGCAGAACGTGATATCAAGAGAGAGAGAGAGAGAGAGAGAGAGAGAGAGAGAGAGAGAGAGAGAGAGAGGGAGAGAGAGAGAGAGAGAGAGAGAGAGAGAGAGAGAGAGAGAGAGAGAGAGAGAGAGAGAGAGAGAGAGAGAGAGAGAGAGAGAGAGAGAGAGAGAGAGAGAGAGAGAGAGAGAGAGAGAGGGAGGGAGAGAGAGAGAGAGAGAGAGAGAGAGAGAGAGAGAGAGAGAGAGAGAGAGAGAGAGAGAGAGAGAGAGAGAGAGGGAGAGAGAGAGAGAGAGAGAGAGAGAGAGAGAGAGAGAGAGAGAGAGAGAGAGAGAGAGAGAGAGAGAGAGAGAGAGAGAGAGAGAGAGAGAGAGAGAAAGAGAAAGAGAGAGAGAGAGAGAGAGAGAGAGAGAGAGAGAGAAAGAGAAAGAGAAAGAGAGAGAGAGAGAGAGAGAGAGAGAGAGAGAGAGAGAGAGAGAGAGAGAGAGAGAGAGCGAGAGGGCAGGGAGTGAGATCATGCACAGCAGCAGAACGCGCTCTCCGCTCGCCCAGTTGCAAGAGTTTCCATTAATATGAGAGTCTGATTCCCTGTTGATCATCAGATTAATTCGACACGCCAGCAGCTGCCGGCCATTGGCTGCGAGAGATAAACTGTCGCAGTGTGTGATTTCGCTGTTTTAATTTGCATCAGTCAATTGGCAGTAATTCAGAGGACGACGCATAAAAAATGACCGTTCGTGAACATAAATCCTAAAAGGAAAGGTTCAGATTGCAAAAGGTGTGCGTGGATAATGTTTCCATCCAGCGAGAGCAAAGGCATTTGATCAGAAAATGACGATATTTAGCTCCATAAATAGGCAGATTCATGTGTTAGCAAATACAACTCTGCACACACACAGAACCTTTAGAAATATTACACAAACGTATACATGTATATACATATACATACATACATACATACATATATATATATATATATATATATATATATATATATATATATATATATATATATACATATATATATGCATATATATGTTTACATAGACATATACATGTACATACAAATGAATATAAGTATGTGGGCGCCATGTTCCCCTGCCCCGCCGCCCACCCTCGTGGTGCCCTAAACAACAATTATGTGACCTCCGAGAATCCTATGGGCCACACCCTCCCCCCTCCCCCACTCGCTTCCTTCTCTTCTCTCTCTCTCTCATTTCCTCTCTTATTTTCCTATCTTCTCCTCTTCTTCGATCTAGGCATTCTGCGTGGTAGTTGCTTCGTCTTATCTTCTTATCGTTGTTTCACTTCCTCCTCTTTCTAAGTCCCTCTGTTTGTTTGTCTCCTCTTTCGCTGGGTTATTGTCTGTCTATCTCCTTGTGTGTCTCTTTCTCTCCCTCTTGCACTTTCTCTGTCTATTCTCTATGCTTAAGTATATCTACACACACACACACACACACACACACACACACACACACACACACACACACACACACACACACAAACACACACACACACACACACACACACACACACAGACACACACACACTCACACATTTATATATATATATATATATATATATATATATATATATATATATATATATATATATATATATATATATATGTATGTATGTATTGATATACATATTTATTTATTTATTTACTCATTTATATATATATATATATATATATATATATATATATATATATATATATATATATATATATATATATATATATATATATATATATATATATAGTTGTATGATATTCCTTCCCATTTACTCTTCTCACACCATCCCGCTTAATCTCTTCTCTTCCTTCATCTTCCTCCTCCATCGTTATGACTCCTCTCCATCACTCTCTCCCTCCTTCTCCAACCTCCCTTCTGATGGTCATTTCGAGCGGTGCGAGGAGGAGAGGCGAGAGAGGGAGGAGGTGGGAGAGAGGCAAGGAGGCGAGGATGATGGAGGTAGTGAGTCGGGGAAGAGGAGAGGGAAGGGAGGAGGACTGAAGTGATAGTAGGAGAAGCAGGAGGAAGGAGAGAGAGAAAGAGAAAAGAGAGAGTGAGAGAAAGATAGATAGATAGATAGATAGATAGATAGAGAGAGAGAGAGAGAATGAAAAAAAAGCCTAGAATAAAACAAAAGAAAAGAATAAAAAAAAACAGCAATAATGAAAAGGAAGAATGAATCACACACAACAGACCTTGCAATTTGGAATCGACTCACTTAACTTAAAGCAACATTT